>NW_028291507.1:0-123627 GCF_059453375.1 Lepisosteus platostomus | reverse complement strand
AACGCGTTTTTTCAGACAACTGAATCCCCATGTAACAGCAAGTCTCAGAAGAGCCCACACACTCAGCTCTTAACCCCAGTGTGCAGAAAGGGTCAAAACGTGTTTTTCAGCAGAAATAAACATGTTTCTGCAAGTTTGGTCAACACCATGTAAGTTATGGGGCAGTAACAGCACCCTTTTCAAAACGTGTTTTTCAGCCCGAAATAAACGCGTTTTTTCAGACAACTGAATCCCCATGTAACAGCAAGGCTCAGAAGAGCCCACACACTCAGCTCTTAACCCCAGTGTGCAGAAAGGGTCAAAACGTGTTTTTCAGCAGAAATAAACATGTTTCTGCAAGTTTGGTCAACCCCATGTAAGTTATGGGGCATAAACAGCACACTTTTCAAAACGTGTTTTTCAGCCCGAAATAAACGCGTTTTTTCAGACAACTGAATGCCCATGTAACAGCAAGGTTCAGAAGAGCCCACACACTCAGCTCTTAACCCCAGTGTGCAGAAAGGGTCAAAACGTGTTTTTCAGCAGAAATAAACATGTTTCTGCAAGTTTGGTCAACCCCATGTAAGTTATGGGGCAGTAACAGCACCCTTTTCAAAACGTGTTTTTCAGCCCGAAATAAACGCGTTTTTTCAGACAACTGAATCCCCATGTAACAGCAAGGCTCAGAAGAGCCCACACACTCAGCTCTTAACCCCAGTGTGCAGAAAGGGTCAAAACGTGTTTTTCAGCAGAAATAAACATGTTTCTGCAAGTTTGGTCAACCCCATGTAAGTTATGGGGCAGTAACAGCACTCTTTTCAAAACGTGTTTTTCAGCCCGAAATAAACGCGTTTTTCAGACAACTGAATCCCCATGTAACAGCAAGGCTTAGAAGAGCCCACACACTCAGCTCTTAACCCCAGTGTGCAGAGAGGGTCAAAACGTGTTTTTCAGCAGAAATAAACATGTTTCTGCAAGTTTGGTCAACCCCATGTAAGTTATGGGGCAGTAACAGCACCCTTTTCAAAACGTGTTTTTCAGCCCGAAATAAACGCGTTTTTTCAGACAACTGAATCCCCATGTAACAGCAAGTCTCAGAAGAGCCCACACACTCAGCTCTTAACCCCAGTGTGCAGAAAGGGTCAAAACGTGTTTTTCAGCAGAAATAAACATGTTTCTGCAAGTTTGGTCAACACCATGTAAGTTATGGGGCAGTAACAGCACCCTTTTCAAAACGTGTTTTTCAGCCCGAAATAAACGCGTTTTTTCAGACAACTGAATCCCCATGTAACAGCAAGGCTCAGAAGAGCCCACACACTCAGCTCTTAACCCCAGTGTGCAGAAAGGGTGAAAACGTGTTTTTCAGCAGAAATAAACATGTTTCTGCAAGTTTGGTCAACCCCATGTAAGTTATGGGGCAGTAACAGCACCCTTTTCAAAACGTGTTTTTCAGCCCGAAATAAACGCGTTTTTTCAGACAACTGAATCCCCATGTAACAGCAAGTCTCAGAAGAGCCCACACACTCAGCTCTTAACCCCAGTGTGCAGAAAGGGTCAAAACGTGTTTTTCAGCAGAAATAAACATGTTTCTGCAAGTTTGGTCAACCCCATGTAAGTTATGGGGCAGTAACAGCACCCTTTTCAAAACGTGTTTTTCAGCCCGAAATAAACGCGTTTTTTCAGACAACTGAATGCCCATGTAACAGCAAGGCTCAGAAGAGCCCACACACTCAGCTCTTAACCCCAGTGTGCAGAAAGGGTCAAAACGTGTTTTTCAGCAGAAATAAACATGTTTCTGCAAGTTTGGTCAACCCCATGTAAGTTATGGGGCAGTAACAGCACCCTTTTCAAAACGTGTTTTTCAGCCCGAAATAAACGCGTTTTTCAGACAACTGAATCCCCATGTAACAGCAAGGCTTAGAAGAGCCCACACACTCAGCTCTTAACCCCAGTGTGCAGAAAGGGTCAAAACGTGTTTTTCAGCAGAAATAAACATGTTTCTGCAAGTTTGGTCAACCCCATGTAAGTTATGGGGCAGTAACAGCACCCTTTTCAAAACGTGTTTTTCAGCCCGAAATAAACGCGTTTTTTCAGACAACTGAATCCCCATGTAACAGCAAGTCTCAGAAGAGCCCACACACTCAGCTCTTAACCCCAGTGTGCAGAAAGGGTCAAAACGTGTTTTTCAGCAGAAATAAACATGTTTCTGCAAGTTTGGTCAACCCCATGTAAGTTATGGGGCAGTAACAGCACCCTTTTCAAAACGTGTTTTTCAGCCCGAAATAAACGCGTTTTTTCAGACAACTGAATGCCCATGTAACAGCAAGGCTCAGAAGAGCCCACACACTCAGCTCTTAACCCCAGTGTGCAGAAAGGGTCAAAACGTGTTTTTCAGCAGAAATAAACATGTTTCTGCAAGTTTGGTCAACCCCATGTAAGTTATGGGGCAGTAACAGCACCCTTTTCAAAACGTGTTTTTCAGCCCGAAATAAACGCGTTTTTCAGACAACTGAATCCCCATGTAACAGCAAGGCTTAGAAGAGCCCACACACTCAGCTCTTAACCCCAGTGTGCAGAAAGGGTCAAAACGTGTTTTTCAGCAGAAATAAACATGTTTCTGCAAGTTTGGTCAACCCCATGTAAGTTATGGGGCAGTAACAGCACCCTTTTCAAAACGTGTTTTTCAGCCCGAAATAAACGCGTTTTTTCAGACAACTGAATGACCATGTAACAGCAAGGCTCAGAAGAGCCCACACACTCAGCTCTTAACCCCAGTGTGCAGAAAGGGTCAAAACGTGTTTTTCAGCAGAAATAAACATGTTTCTGCAAGTTTGGTCAACCCCATGTAAGTTATGGGGCAGTAACAGCACCCTTTTCAAAACGTGTTTTTCAGCCCGAAATAAACGCGTTTTTTCAGACAACTGAATGCCCATGTAACAGCAAGTCTCAGAAGAGCCCACACACTCAGCTCTTAACCCCAGTGTGCAGAAAGGGTCAAAACGTGTTTTTCAGCAGAAATAAACATGTTTCTGCAAGTTTGGTCAACCCCATGTAAGTTATGGGGCAGTAACAGCACCCTTTTCAAAACGTGTTTTTCAGCCCGAAATAAACGCGTTTTTTCAGACAACTGAATGACCATGTAACAGCAAGGCTCAGAAGAGCCCACACACTCAGCTCTTAACCCCAGTGTGCAGAAAGGGTCAAAACGTGTTTTTCAGCAGAAATAAACATGTTTCTGCAAGTTTGGTCAACCCCATGTAAGTTATGGGGCAGTAACAGCACCCTTTTCAAAACGTGTTTTTCAGCCCGAAATAAACGCGTTTTTTCAGACAACTGAATCCCCATGTAACAGCAAGTCTCAGAAGAGCCCACACACTCAGCTCTTAACCCCAGTGTGCAGAAAGGGTCAAAACGTGTTTTTCAGCAGAAATAAACATGTTTCTGCAAGTTTGGTCAACCCCATGTAAGTTATGGGGCAGTAACAGCACCCTTTTCAAAACGTGTTTTTCAGCCCGAAATAAACGCGTTTTTTCAGACAACTGAATGCCCATGTAACAGCAAGTCTCAGAAGAGCCCACACACTCAGCTCTTAACCCCAGTGTGCAGAAAGGGTCAAAACGTGTTTTTCAGCAGAAATAAACATGTTTCTGCAAGTTTGGTCAACCCCATGTAAGTTATGGGGCAGTAACAGCACCCTTTTCAAAACGTGTTTTTCAGCCCGAAATAAACGCGTTTTTTCAGACAACTGAATCCCCATGTAACAGCAAGTCTCAGAAGAGCCCACACACTCAGCTCTTAACCCCAGTGTGCAGAAAGGGTCAAAACGTGTTTTTCAGCAGAAATAAACATGTTTCTGCAAGTTTGGTCAACCCCATGTAAGTTATGGGGCAGTAACAGCACCCTTTTCAAAACGTGTTTTTCAGCCCGAAATAAACGCGTTTTTTCAGACAACTGAATGCCCATGTAACAGCAAGTCTCAGAAGAGCCCACACACTCAGCTCTTAACCCCAGTGTGCAGAAAGGGTCAAAACGTGTTTTTCAGCAGAAATAAACATGTTTCTGCAAGTTTGGTCAACCCCATGTAAGTTATGGGGCAGTAACAGCACCCTTTTCAAAACGTGTTTTTCAGCCCGAAATAAACGCGTTTTTTCAGACAACTGAATGACCATGTAACAGCAAGGCTCAGAAGAGCCCACACACTCAGCTCTTAACCCCAGTGTGCAGAAAGGGTCAAAACGTGTTTTTCAGCAGAAATAAACATGTTTCTGCAAGTTTGGTCAACCCCATGTAAGTTATGGGGCAGTAACAGCACCCTTTTCAAAACGTGTTTTTCAGCCCGAAATAAACGCGTTTTTTCAGACAACTGAATGCCCATGTAACAGCAAGTCTCAGAAGAGCCCACACACTCAGCTCTTAACCCCAGTGTGCAGAAAGGGTCAAAACGTGTTTTTCAGCAGAAATAAACATGTTTCTGCAAGTTTGGTCAACCCCATGTAAGTTATGGGGCAGTAACAGCACCCTTTTCAAAACGTGTTTTTCAGCCCGAAATAAACGCGTTTTTTCAGACAACTGAATCCCCATGTAACAGCAAGTCTCAGAAGAGCCCACACACTCAGCTCTTAACCCCAGTGTGCAGAAAGGGTCAAAACGTGTTTTTCAGCAGAAATAAACATGTTTCTGCAAGTTTGGTCAACCCCATGTAAGTTATGGGGCAGTAACAGCACCCTTTTCAAAACGTGTTTTTCAGCCCGAAATAAACGCGTTTTTTCAGACAACTGAATGCCCATGTAACAGCAAGTCTCAGAAGAGCCCACACACTCAGCTCTTAACCCCAGTGTGCAGAAAGGGTCAAAACGTGTTTTTCAGCAGAAATAAACATGTTTCTGCAAGTTTGGTCAACCCCATGTAAGTTATGGGGCAGTAACAGCACCCTTTTCAAAACGTGTTTTTCAGCCCGAAATAAACGCGTTTTTTCAGACAACTGAATGACCATGTAACAGCAAGGCTCAGAAGAGCCCACACACTCAGCTCTTAACCCCAGTGTGCAGAAAGGGTCAAAACGTGTTTTTCAGCAGAAATAAACATGTTTCTGCAAGTTTGGTCAACCCCATGTAAGTTATGGGGCAGTAACAGCACCCTTTTCAAAACGTGTTTTTCAGCCCGAAATAAACGCGTTTTTTCAGACAACTGAATCCCCATGTAACAGCAAGTCTCAGAAGAGCCCACACACTCAGCTCTTAACCCCAGTGTGCAGAAAGGGTCAAAACGTGTTTTTCAGCAGAAATAAACATGTTTCTGCAAGTTTGGTCAACCCCATGTAAGTTATGGGGCAGTAACAGCACCCTTTTCAAAACGTGTTTTTCAGCCCGAAATAAACGCGTTTTTTCAGACAACTGAATGCCCATGTAACAGCAAGTCTCAGAAGAGCCCACACACTCAGCTCTTAACCCCAGTGTGCAGAAAGGGTCAAAACGTGTTTTTCAGCAGAAATAAACATGTTTCTGCAAGTTTGGTCAACCCCATGTAAGTTATGGGGCAGTAACAGCACCCTTTTCAAAACGTGTTTTTCAGCATGAAATAAACGCGTTTTTTCAGACAACTGAATCCCCATGTAACAGCAAGTCTCAGAAGAGCCCACACACTCAGCTCTTAACCCCAGTGTGCAGAAAGGGTCAAAACGTGTTTTTCAGCAGAAATAAACATGTTTCTGCAAGTTTGGTCAACCCCATGTAAGTTATGGGGCAGTAACAGCACCCTTTTCAAAACGTGTTTTTCAGCCCGAAATAAACGCGTTTTTTCAGACAACTGAATGACCATGTAACAGCAAGGCTCAGAAGAGCCCACACACTCAGCTCTTAACCCCAGTGTGCAGAAAGGGTCAAAACGTGTTTTTCAGCAGAAATAAACATGTTTCTGCAAGTTTGGTCAACCCCATGTAAGTTATGGGGCAGTAACAGCACCCTTTTCAAAACGTGTTTTTCAGCCCGAAATAAACGCGTTTTTTCAGACAACTGAATCCCCATGTAACAGCAAGTCTCAGAAGAGCCCACACACTCAGCTCTTAACCCCAGTGTGCAGAAAGGGTCAAAACGTGTTTTTCAGCAGAAATAAACATGTTTCTGCAAGTTTGGTCAACCCCATGTAAGTTATGGGGCAGTAACAGCACCCTTTTCAAAACGTGTTTTTCAGCCCGAAATAAACGCGTTTTTTCAGACAACTGAATGCCCATGTAACAGCAAGTCTCAGAAGAGCCCACACACTCAGCTCTTAACCCCAGTGTGCAGAAAGGGTCAAAACGTGTTTTTCAGCAGAAATAAACATGTTTCTGCAAGTTTGGTCAACCCCATGTAAGTTATGGGGCAGTAACAGCACCCTTTTCAAAACGTGTTTTTCAGCCCGAAATAAACGCGTTTTTTCAGACAACTGAATCCCCATGTAACAGCAAGTCTCAGAAGAGCCCACACACTCAGCTCTTAACCCCAGTGTGCAGAAAGGGTCAAAACGTGTTTTTCAGCAGAAATAAACATGTTTCTGCAAGTTTGGTCAACCCCATGTAAGTTATGGGGCAGTAACAGCACCCTTTTCAAAACGTGTTTTTCAGCCCGAAATAAACGCGTTTTTTCAGACAACTGAATGCCCATGTAACTGCAAGTCTCAGAAGAGCCCACACACTCAGCTCTTAACCCCAGTGTGCAGAAAGGGTCAAAACGTGTTTTTCAGCAGAAATAAACATGTTTCTGCAAGTTTGGTCAACCCCATGTAAGTTATGGGGCAGTAACAGCACCCTTTTCAAAACGTGTTTTTCAGCCCGAAATAAACGCGTTTTTTCAGACAACTGAATGACCATGTAACAGCAAGGCTCAGAAGAGCCCACACACTCAGCTCTTAACCCCAGTGTGCAGAAAGGGTCAAAACGTGTTTTTCAGCAGAAATAAACATGTTTCTGCAAGTTTGGTCAACCCCATGTAAGTTATGGGGCAGTAACAGCACCCTTTTCAAAACGTGTTTTTCAGCCCGAAATAAACGCGTTTTTTCAGACAACTGAATCCCCATGTAACAGCAAGTCTCAGAAGAGCCCACACACTCAGCTCTTAACCCCAGTGTGCAGAAAGGGTCAAAACGTGTTTTTCAGCAGAAATAAACATGTTTCTGCAAGTTTGGTCAACACCATGTAAGTTATGGGGCAGTAACAGCACCCTTTTCAAAACGTGTTTTTCAGCCCGAAATAAACGCGTTTTTTCAGACAACTGAATCCCCATGTAACAGCAAGGCTCAGAAGAGCCCACACACTCAGCTCTTAACCCCAGTGTGCAGAAAGGGTCAAAACGTGTTTTTCAGCAGAAATAAACATGTTTCTGCAAGTTTGGTCAACCCCATGTAAGTTATGGGGCAGTAACAGCACACTTTTCAAAACGTGTTTTTCAGCCCGAAATAAACGCGTTTTTTCAGACAACTGAATGCCCATGTAACAGCAAGGCTCAGAAGAGCCCACACACTCAGCTCTTAACCCCAGTGTGCAGAAAGGGTCAAAACGTGTTTTTCAGCAGAAATAAACATGTTTCTGCAAGTTTGGTCAACCCCATGTAAGTTATGGGGCAGTAACAGCACCCTTTTCAAAACGTGTTTTTCAGCCCGAAATAAACGCGTTTTTTCAGACAACTGAATCCCCATGTAACAGCAAGTCTCAGAAGAGCCCACACACTCAGCTCTTAACCCCAGTGTGCAGAAAGGGTCAAAACGTGTTTTTCAGCAGAAATAAACATGTTTCTGCAAGTTTGGTCAACACCATGTAAGTTATGGGGCAGTAACAGCACCCTTTTCAAAACGTGTTTTTCAGCCCGAAATAAACGCGTTTTTTCAGACAACTGAATCCCCATGTAACAGCAAGGCTCAGAAGAGCCCACACACTCAGCTCTTAACCCCAGTGTGCAGAAAGGGTCAAAACGTGTTTTTCAGCAGAAATAAACATGTTTCTGCAAGTTTGGTCAACCCCATGTAAGTTATGGGGCAGTAACAGCACCCTTTTCAAAACGTGTTTTTCAGCCCGAAATAAACGCGTTTTTTCAGACAACTGAATGCCCATGTAACAGCAAGTCTCAGAAGAGCCCACACACTCAGCTCTTAACCCCAGTGTGCAGAAAGGGTCAAAACGTGTTTTTCAGCAGAAATAAACATGTTTCTGCAAGTTTGGTCAACCCCATGTAAGTTATGGGGCAGTAACAGCACCCTTTTCAAAACGTGTTTTTCAGCCCGAAATAAACGCGTTTTTTCAGACAACTGAATGACCATGTAACAGCAAGGCTCAGAAGAGCCCACACACTCAGCTCTTAACCCCAGTGTGCAGAAAGGGTCAAAACGTGTTTTTCAGCAGAAATAAACATGTTTCTGCAAGTTTGGTCAACCCCATGTAAGTTATGGGGCAGTAACAGCACCCTTTTCAAAACGTGTTTTTCAGCCCGAAATAAACGCGTTTTTTCAGACAACTGAATGCCCATGTAACAGCAAGTCTCAGAAGAGCCCACACACTCAGCTCTTAACCCCAGTGTGCAGAAAGGGTCAAAACGTGTTTTTCAGCAGAAATAAACATGTTTCTGCAAGTTTGGTCAACCCCATGTAAGTTATGGGGCAGTAACAGCACCCTTTTCAAAACGTGTTTTTCAGCCCGAAATAAACGCGTTTTTTCAGACAACTGAATGCCCATGTAACTGCAAGTCTCAGAAGAGCCCACACACTCAGCTCTTAACCCCAGTGTGCAGAAAGGGTCAAAACGTGTTTTTCAGCAGAAATAAACATGTTTCTGCAAGTTTGGTCAACCCCATGTAAGTTATGGGGCAGTAACAGCACCCTTTTCAAAACGTGTTTTTCAGCCCGAAATAAACGCGTTTTTTCAGACAACTGAATGCCCATGTAACAGCAAGTCTCAGAAGAGCCCACACACTCAGCTCTTAACCCCAGTGTGCAGAAAGGGTCAAAACGTGTTTTTCAGCAGAAATAAACATGTTTCTGCAAGTTTGGTCAACCCCATGTAAGTTATGGGGCAGTAACAGCACCCTTTTCAAAACGTGTTTTTCAGCCCGAAATAAACGCGTTTTTTCAGACAACTGAATGCCCATGTAACTGCAAGTCTCAGAAGAGCCCACACACTCAGCTCTTAACCCCAGTGTGCAGAAAGGGTCAAAACGTGTTTTTCAGCAGAAATAAACATGTTTCTGCAAGTTTGGTCAACCCCATGTAAGTTATGGGGCAGTAACAGCACCCTTTTCAAAACGTGTTTTTCAGCCCGAAATAAACGCGTTTTTTCAGACAACTGAATGACCATGTAACAGCAAGGCTCAGAAGAGCCCACACACTCAGCTCTTAACCCCAGTGTGCAGAAAGGGTCAAAACGTGTTTTTCAGCAGAAATAAACATGTTTCTGCAAGTTTGGTCAACCCCATGTAAGTTATGGGGCAGTAACAGCACCCTTTTCAAAACGTGTTTTTCAGCCCGAAATAAACGCGTTTTTTCAGACAACTGAATCCCCATGTAACAGCAAGTCTCAGAAGAGCCCACACACTCAGCTCTTAACCCCAGTGTGCAGAAAGGGTCAAAACGTGTTTTTCAGCAGAAATAAACATGTTTCTGCAAGTTTGGTCAACCCCATGTAAGTTATGGGGCAGTAACAGCACCCTTTTCAAAACGTGTTTTTCAGCCCGAAATAAACGCGTTTTTTCAGACAACTGAATCCCCATGTAACAGCAAGTCTCAGAAGAGCCCACACACTCAGCTCTTAACCCCAGTGTGCAGAAAGGGTCAAAACGTGTTTTTCAGCAGAAATAAACATGTTTCTGCAAGTTTGGTCAACCCCATGTAAGTTATGGGGCAGTAACAGCACCCTTTTCAAAACGTGTTTTTCAGCCCGAAATAAACGCGTTTTTTCAGACAACTGAATGCCCATGTAACAGCAAGTCTCAGAAGAGCCCACACACTCAGCTCTTAACCCCAGTGTGCAGAAAGGGTCAAAACGTGTTTTTCAGCAGAAATAAACATGTTTCTGCAAGTTTGGTCAACCCCATGTAAGTTATGGGGCAGTAACAGCACCCTTTTCAAAACGTGTTTTTCAGCCCGAAATAAACGCGTTTTTTCAGACAACTGAATGACCATGTAACAGCAAGGCTCAGAAGAGCCCACACACTCAGCTCTTAACCCCAGTGTGCAGAAAGGGTCAAAACGTGTTTTTCAGCAGAAATAAACATGTTTCTGCAAGTTTGGTCAACCCCATGTAAGTTATGGGGCAGTAACAGCACCCTTTTCAAAACGTGTTTTTCAGCCCGAAATAAACGCGTTTTTTCAGACAACTGAATCCCCATGTAACAGCAAGTCTCAGAAGAGCCCACACACTCAGCTCTTAACCCCAGTGTGCAGAAAGGGTCAAAACGTGTTTTTCAGCAGAAATAAACATGTTTCTGCAAGTTTGGTCAACCCCATGTAAGTTATGGGGCAGTAACAGCACCCTTTTCAAAACGTGTTTTTCAGCCCGAAATAAACGCGTTTTTTCAGACAACTGAATGCCCATGTAACAGCAAGTCTCAGAAGAGCCCACACACTCAGCTCTTAACCCCAGTGTGCAGAAAGGGTCAAAACGTGTTTTTCAGCAGAAATAAACATGTTTCTGCAAGTTTGGTCAACCCCATGTAAGTTATGGGGCAGTAACAGCACCCTTTTCAAAACGTGTTTTTCAGCATGAAATAAACGCGTTTTTTCAGACAACTGAATCCCCATGTAACAGCAAGTCTCAGAAGAGCCCACACACTCAGCTCTTAACCCCAGTGTGCAGAAAGGGTCAAAACGTGTTTTTCAGCAGAAATAAACATGTTTCTGCAAGTTTGGTCAACCCCATGTAAGTTATGGGGCAGTAACAGCACCCTTTTCAAAACGTGTTTTTCAGCCCGAAATAAACGCGTTTTTTCAGACAACTGAATGACCATGTAACAGCAAGGCTCAGAAGAGCCCACACACTCAGCTCTTAACCCCAGTGTGCAGAAAGGGTCAAAACGTGTTTTTCAGCAGAAATAAACATGTTTCTGCAAGTTTGGTCAACCCCATGTAAGTTATGGGGCAGTAACAGCACCCTTTTCAAAACGTGTTTTTCAGCCCGAAATAAACGCGTTTTTTCAGACAACTGAATCCCCATGTAACAGCAAGTCTCAGAAGAGCCCACACACTCAGCTCTTAACCCCAGTGTGCAGAAAGGGTCAAAACGTGTTTTTCAGCAGAAATAAACATGTTTCTGCAAGTTTGGTCAACCCCATGTAAGTTATGGGGCAGTAACAGCACCCTTTTCAAAACGTGTTTTTCAGCCCGAAATAAACGCGTTTTTTCAGACAACTGAATGCCCATGTAACTGCAAGTCTCAGAAGAGCCCACACACTCAGCTCTTAACCCCAGTGTGCAGAAAGGGTCAAAACGTGTTTTTCAGCAGAAATAAACATGTTTCTGCAAGTTTGGTCAACCCCATGTAAGTTATGGGGCAGTAACAGCACCCTTTTCAAAACGTGTTTTTCAGCCCGAAATAAACGCGTTTTTTCAGACAACTGAATGACCATGTAACAGCAAGGCTCAGAAGAGCCCACACACTCAGCTCTTAACCCCAGTGTGCAGAAAGGGTCAAAACGTGTTTTTCAGCAGAAATAAACATGTTTCTGCAAGTTTGGTCAACCCCATGTAAGTTATGGGGCAGTAACAGCACCCTTTTCAAAACGTGTTTTTCAGCCCGAAATAAACGCGTTTTTTCAGACAACTGAATCCCCATGTAACAGCAAGTCTCAGAAGAGCCCACACACTCAGCTCTTAACCCCAGTGTGCAGAAAGGGTCAAAACGTGTTTTTCAGCAGAAATAAACATGTTTCTGCAAGTTTGGTCAACCCCATGTAAGTTATGGGGCATAAACAGCACACTTTTCAAAACGTGTTTTTCAGCCCGAAATAAACGCGTTTTTTCAGACAACTGAATGCCCATGTAACAGCAAGGTTCAGAAGAGCCCACACACTCAGCTCTTAACCCCAGTGTGCAGAAAGGGTCAAAACGTGTTTTTCAGCAGAAATAAACATGTTTCTGCAAGTTTGGTCAACCCCATGTAAGTTATGGGGCAGTAACAGCACCCTTTTCAAAACGTGTTTTTCAGCCCGAAATAAACGCGTTTTTTCAGACAACTGAATCCCCATGTAACAGCAAGGCTCAGAAGAGCCCACACACTCAGCTCTTAACCCCAGTGTGCAGAAAGGGTCAAAACGTGTTTTTCAGCAGAAATAAACATGTTTCTGCAGGTTTGGTCAACCCCATGTAAGTTATGGGGCAGTAACAGCACTCTTTTCAAAACGTGTTTTTCAGCCCGAAATAAACGCGTTTTTCAGACAACTGAATCCCCATGTAACAGCAAGGCTTAGAAGAGCCCACACACTCAGCTCTTAACCCCAGTGTGCAGAGAGGGTCAAAACGTGTTTTTCAGCAGAAATAAACATGTTTCTGCAAGTTTGGTCAACCCCATGTAAGTTATGGGGCAGTAACAGCACCCTTTTCAAAACGTGTTTTTCAGCCCGAAATAAACGCGTTTTTTCAGACAACTGAATCCCCATGTAACAGCAAGTCTCAGAAGAGCCCACACACTCAGCTCTTAACCCCAGTGTGCAGAAAGGGTCAAAACGTGTTTTTCAGCAGAAATAAACATGTTTCTGCAAGTTTGGTCAACACCATGTAAGTTATGGGGCAGTAACAGCACCCTTTTCAAAACGTGTTTTTCAGCCCGAAATAAACGCGTTTTTTCAGACAACTGAATCCCCATGTAACAGCAAGGCTCAGAAGAGCCCACACACTCAGCTCTTAACCCCAGTGTGCAGAAAGGGTCAAAACGTGTTTTTCAGCAGAAATAAACATGTTTCTGCAAGTTTGGTCAACCCCATGTAAGTTATGGGGCAGTAACAGCACCCTTTTCAAAACGTGTTTTTCAGCCCGAAATAAACGCGTTTTTTCAGACAACTGAATCCCCATGTAACAGCAAGTCTCAGAAGAGCCCACACACTCAGCTCTTAACCCCAGTGTGCAGAAAGGGTCAAAACGTGTTTTTCAGCAGAAATAAACATGTTTCTGCAAGTTTGGTCAACCCCATGTAAGTTATGGGGCAGTAACAGCACCCTTTTCAAAACGTGTTTTTCAGCCCGAAATAAACGCGTTTTTTCAGACAACTGAATCCCCATGTAACAGCAAGTCTCAGAAGAGCCCACACACTCAGCTCTTAACCCCAGTGTGCAGAAAGGGTCAAAACGTGTTTTTCAGCAGAAATAAACATGTTTCTGCAAGTTTGGTCAACCCCATGTAAGTTATGGGGCAGTAACAGCACCCTTTTCAAAACGTGTTTTTCAGCCAGAAATAAACGCGTTTTTTCAGACAACTGAATGCCCATGTAACAGCAAGGCTCAGAAGAGCCCACACACTCAGCTCTTAACCCCAGTGTGCAGAAAGGGTCAAAACGTGTTTTTCAGCAGAAATAAACATGTTTCTGCAAGTTTGGTCAACCCCATGTAAGTTATGGGGCAGTAACAGCACCCTTTTCAAAACGTGTTTTTCAGCCCGAAATAAACGCGTTTTTCAGACAACTGAATCCCCATGTAACAGCAAGGCTTAGAAGAGCCCACACACTCAGCTCTTAACCCCAGTGTGCAGAAAGGGTCAAAACGTGTTTTTCAGCAGAAATAAACATGTTTCTGCAAGTTTGGTCAACCCCATGTAAGTTATGGGGCAGTAACAGCACCCTTTTCAAAACGTGTTTTTCAGCCCGAAATAAACGCGTTTTTTCAGACAACTGAATGACCATGTAACAGCAAGGCTCAGAAGAGCCCACACACTCAGCTCTTAACCCCAGTGTGCAGAAAGGGTCAAAACGTGTTTTTCAGCAGAAATAAACATGTTTCTGCAAGTTTGGTCAACCCCATGTAAGTTATGGGGCAGTAACAGCACCCTTTTCAAAACGTGTTTTTCAGCCCGAAATAAACGCGTTTTTTCAGACAACTGAATCCCCATGTAACAGCAAGTCTCAGAAGAGCCCACACACTCAGCTCTTAACCCCAGTGTGCAGAAAGGGTCAAAACGTGTTTTTCAGCAGAAATAAACATGTTTCTGCAAGTTTGGTCAACCCCATGTAAGTTATGGGGCAGTAACAGCACCCTTTTCAAAACGTGTTTTTCAGCCCGAAATAAACGCGTTTTTCAGACAACTGAATCCCCATGTAACAGCAAGGCTTAGAAGAGCCCACACACTCAGCTCTTAACCCCAGTGTGCAGAAAGGGTCAAAACGTGTTTTTCAGCAGAAATAAACATGTTTCTGCAAGTTTGGTCAACCCCATGTAAGTTATGGGGCAGTAACAGCACCCTTTTCAAAACGTGTTTTTCAGCCCGAAATAAACGCGTTTTTTCAGACAACTGAATGACCATGTAACAGCAAGGCTCAGAAGAGCCCACACACTCAGCTCTTAACCCCAGTGTGCAGAAAGGGTCAAAACGTGTTTTTCAGCAGAAATAAACATGTTTCTGCAAGTTTGGTCAACCCCATGTAAGTTATGGGGCAGTAACAGCACCCTTTTCAAAACGTGTTTTTCAGCCCGAAATAAACGCGTTTTTTCAGACAACTGAATGCCCATGTAACAGCAAGTCTCAGAAGAGCCCACACACTCAGCTCTTAACCCCAGTGTGCAGAAAGGGTCAAAACGTGTTTTTCAGCAGAAATAAACATGTTTCTGCAAGTTTGGTCAACCCCATGTAAGTTATGGGGCAGTAACAGCACCCTTTTCAAAACGTGTTTTTCAGCCCGAAATAAACGCGTTTTTTCAGACAACTGAATGACCATGTAACAGCAAGGCTCAGAAGAGCCCACACACTCAGCTCTTAACCCCAGTGTGCAGAAAGGGTCAAAACGTGTTTTTCAGCAGAAATAAACATGTTTCTGCAAGTTTGGTCAACCCCATGTAAGTTATGGGGCAGTAACAGCACCCTTTTCAAAACGTGTTTTTCAGCCCGAAATAAACGCGTTTTTTCAGACAACTGAATCCCCATGTAACAGCAAGTCTCAGAAGAGCCCACACACTCAGCTCTTAACCCCAGTGTGCAGAAAGGGTCAAAACGTGTTTTTCAGCAGAAATAAACATGTTTCTGCAAGTTTGGTCAACCCCATGTAAGTTATGGGGCAGTAACAGCACCCTTTTCAAAACGTGTTTTTCAGCCCGAAATAAACGCGTTTTTTCAGACAACTGAATGCCCATGTAACAGCAAGTCTCAGAAGAGCCCACACACTCAGCTCTTAACCCCAGTGTGCAGAAAGGGTCAAAACGTGTTTTTCAGCAGAAATAAACATGTTTCTGCAAGTTTGGTCAACCCCATGTAAGTTATGGGGCAGTAACAGCACCCTTTTCAAAACGTGTTTTTCAGCCCGAAATAAACGCGTTTTTTCAGACAACTGAATCCCCATGTAACAGCAAGTCTCAGAAGAGCCCACACACTCAGCTCTTAACCCCAGTGTGCAGAAAGGGTCAAAACGTGTTTTTCAGCAGAAATAAACATGTTTCTGCAAGTTTGGTCAACCCCATGTAAGTTATGGGGCAGTAACAGCACCCTTTTCAAAACGTGTTTTTCAGCCCGAAATAAACGCGTTTTTTCAGACAACTGAATGCCCATGTAACAGCAAGTCTCAGAAGAGCCCACACACTCAGCTCTTAACCCCAGTGTGCAGAAAGGGTCAAAACGTGTTTTTCAGCAGAAATAAACATGTTTCTGCAAGTTTGGTCAACCCCATGTAAGTTATGGGGCAGTAACAGCACCCTTTTCAAAACGTGTTTTTCAGCCCGAAATAAACGCGTTTTTTCAGACAACTGAATGACCATGTAACAGCAAGGCTCAGAAGAGCCCACACACTCAGCTCTTAACCCCAGTGTGCAGAAAGGGTCAAAACGTGTTTTTCAGCAGAAATAAACATGTTTCTGCAAGTTTGGTCAACCCCATGTAAGTTATGGGGCAGTAACAGCACCCTTTTCAAAACGTGTTTTTCAGCCCGAAATAAACGCGTTTTTTCAGACAACTGAATCCCCATGTAACAGCAAGTCTCAGAAGAGCCCACACACTCAGCTCTTAACCCCAGTGTGCAGAAAGGGTCAAAACGTGTTTTTCAGCAGAAATAAACATGTTTCTGCAAGTTTGGTCAACCCCATGTAAGTTATGGGGCAGTAACAGCACCCTTTTCAAAACGTGTTTTTCAGCCCGAAATAAACGCGTTTTTTCAGACAACTGAATGCCCATGTAACAGCAAGTCTCAGAAGAGCCCACACACTCAGCTCTTAACCCCAGTGTGCAGAAAGGGTCAAAACGTGTTTTTCAGCAGAAATAAACATGTTTCTGCAAGTTTGGTCAACCCCATGTAAGTTATGGGGCAGTAACAGCACCCTTTTCAAAACGTGTTTTTCAGCATGAAATAAACGCGTTTTTTCAGACAACTGAATCCCCATGTAACAGCAAGTCTCAGAAGAGCCCACACACTCAGCTCTTAACCCCAGTGTGCAGAAAGGGTCAAAACGTGTTTTTCAGCAGAAATAAACATGTTTCTGCAAGTTTGGTCAACCCCATGTAAGTTATGGGGCAGTAACAGCACCCTTTTCAAAACGTGTTTTTCAGCCCGAAATAAACGCGTTTTTTCAGACAACTGAATGACCATGTAACAGCAAGGCTCAGAAGAGCCCACACACTCAGCTCTTAACCCCAGTGTGCAGAAAGGGTCAAAACGTGTTTTTCAGCAGAAATAAACATGTTTCTGCAAGTTTGGTCAACCCCATGTAAGTTATGGGGCAGTAACAGCACCCTTTTCAAAACGTGTTTTTCAGCCCGAAATAAACGCGTTTTTTCAGACAACTGAATCCCCATGTAACAGCAAGTCTCAGAAGAGCCCACACACTCAGCTCTTAACCCCAGTGTGCAGAAAGGGTCAAAACGTGTTTTTCAGCAGAAATAAACATGTTTCTGCAAGTTTGGTCAACCCCATGTAAGTTATGGGGCAGTAACAGCACCCTTTTCAAAACGTGTTTTTCAGCCCGAAATAAACGCGTTTTTTTTCAGACAACTGAATGCCCATGTAACAGCAAGTCTCAGAAGAGCCCACACACTCAGCTCTTAACCCCAGTGTGCAGAAAGGGTCAAAACGTGTTTTTCAGCAGAAATAAACATGTTTCTGCAAGTTTGGTCAACCCCATGTAAGTTATGGGGCAGTAACAGCACCCTTTTCAAAACGTGTTTTTCAGCCCGAAATAAACGCGTTTTTTCAGACAACTGAATCCCCATGTAACAGCAAGTCTCAGAAGAGCCCACACACTCAGCTCTTAACCCCAGTGTGCAGAAAGGGTCAAAACGTGTTTTTCAGCAGAAATAAACATGTTTCTGCAAGTTTGGTCAACCCCATGTAAGTTATGGGGCAGTAACAGCACCCTTTTCAAAACGTGTTTTTCAGCCCGAAATAAACGCGTTTTTTCAGACAACTGAATGCCCATGTAACTGCAAGTCTCAGAAGAGCCCACACACTCAGCTCTTAACCCCAGTGTGCAGAAAGGGTCAAAACGTGTTTTTCAGCAGAAATAAACATGTTTCTGCAAGTTTGGTCAACCCCATGTAAGTTATGGGGCAGTAACAGCACCCTTTTCAAAACGTGTTTTTCAGCCCGAAATAAACGCGTTTTTTCAGACAACTGAATCCCCATGTAACAGCAAGGCTCAGAAGAGCCCACACACTCAGCTCTTAACCCCAGTGTGCAGAAAGGGTCAAAACGTGTTTTTCAGCAGAAATAAACATGTTTCTGCAAGTTTGGTCAACCCCATGTAAGTTATGGGGCAGTAACAGCACCCTTTTCAAAACGTGTTTTTCAGCCCGAAATAAACGCGTTTTTTCAGACAACTGAATCCCCATGTAACAGCAAGTCTCAGAAGAGCCCACACACTCAGCTCTTAACCCCAGTGTGCAGAAAGGGTCAAAACGTGTTTTTCAGCAGAAATAAACATGTTTCTGCAAGTTTGGTCAACACCATGTAAGTTATGGGGCAGTAACAGCACCCTTTTCAAAACGTGTTTTTCAGCCCGAAATAAACGCGTTTTTTCAGACAACTGAATCCCCATGTAACAGCAAGGCTCAGAAGAGCCCACACACTCAGCTCTTAACCCCAGTGTGCAGAAAGGGTCAAAACGTGTTTTTCAGCAGAAATAAACATGTTTCTGCAAGTTTGGTCAACCCCATGTAAGTTATGGGGCAGTAACAGCACCCTTTTCAAAACGTGTTTTTCAGCCCGAAATAAACGCGTTTTTTCAGACAACTGAATGCCCATGTAACAGCAAGTCTCAGAAGAGCCCACACACTCAGCTCTTAACCCCAGTGTGCAGAAAGGGTCAAAACGTGTTTTTCAGCAGAAATAAACATGTTTCTGCAAGTTTGGTCAACCCCATGTAAGTTATGGGGCAGTAACAGCACCCTTTTCAAAACGTGTTTTTCAGCCCGAAATAAACGCGTTTTTTCAGACAACTGAATCCCCATGTAACAGCAAGTCTCAGAAGAGCCCACACACTCAGCTCTTAACCCCAGTGTGCAGAAAGGGTCAAAACGTGTTTTTCAGCAGAAATAAACATGTTTCTGCAAGTTTGGTCAACCCCATGTAAGTTATGGGGCAGTAACAGCACCCTTTTCAAAACGTGTTTTTCAGCCCGAAATAAACGCGTTTTTTCAGACAACTGAATGCCCATGTAACTGCAAGTCTCAGAAGAGCCCACACACTCAGCTCTTAACCCCAGTGTGCAGAAAGGGTCAAAACGTGTTTTTCAGCAGAAATAAACATGTTTCTGCGAGTTTGGTCAACCCCATGTAAGTTATGGGGCAGTAACAGCACCCTTTTCAAAACGTGTTTTTCAGCCCGAAATAAACGCGTTTTTTCAGACAACTGAATGACCATGTAACAGCAAGGCTCAGAAGAGCCCACACACTCAGCTCTTAACCCCAGTGTGCAGAAAGGGTCAAAACGTGTTTTTCAGCAGAAATAAACATGTTTCTGCAAGTTTGGTCAACCCCATGTAAGTTATGGGGCAGTAACAGCACCCTTTTCAAAACGTGTTTTTCAGCCCGAAATAAACGCGTTTTTTCAGACAACTGAATCCCCATGTAACAGCAAGTCTCAGAAGAGCCCACACACTCAGCTCTTAACCCCAGTGTGCAGAAAGGGTCAAAACGTGTTTTTCAGCAGAAATAAACATGTTTCTGCAAGTTTGGTCAACACCATGTAAGTTATGGGGCAGTAACAGCACCCTTTTCAAAACGTGTTTTTCAGCCCGAAATAAACGCGTTTTTTCAGACAACTGAATCCCCATGTAACAGCAAGGCTCAGAAGAGCCCACACACTCAGCTCTTAACCCCAGTGTGCAGAAAGGGTCAAAACGTGTTTTTCAGCAGAAATAAACATGTTTCTGCAAGTTTGGTCAACCCCATGTAAGTTATGGGGCAGTAACAGCACACTTTTCAAAACGTGTTTTTCAGCCCGAAATAAACGCGTTTTTTCAGACAACTGAATGCCCATGTAACAGCAAGGCTCAGAAGAGCCCACACACTCAGCTCTTAACCCCAGTGTGCAGAAAGGGTCAAAACGTGTTTTTCAGCAGAAATAAACATGTTTCTGCAAGTTTGGTCAACCCCATGTAAGTTATGGGGCAGTAACAGCACCCTTTTCAAAACGTGTTTTTCAGCCCGAAATAAACGCGTTTTTTCAGACAACTGAATCCCCATGTAACAGCAAGTCTCAGAAGAGCCCACACACTCAGCTCTTAACCCCAGTGTGCAGAAAGGGTCAAAACGTGTTTTTCAGCAGAAATAAACATGTTTCTGCAAGTTTGGTCAACACCATGTAAGTTATGGGGCAGTAACAGCACCCTTTTCAAAACGTGTTTTTCAGCCCGAAATAAACGCGTTTTTTCAGACAACTGAATCCCCATGTAACAGCAAGGCTCAGAAGAGCCCACACACTCAGCTCTTAACCCCAGTGTGCAGAAAGGGTCAAAACGTGTTTTTCAGCAGAAATAAACATGTTACTGCAAGTTTGGTCAACCCCATGTAAGTTATGGGGCAGTAACAGCACCCTTTTCAAAACGTGTTTTTCAGCCCGAAATAAACGCGTTTTTTCAGACAACTGAATGCCCATGTAACAGCAAGTCTCAGAAGAGCCCACACACTCAGCTCTTAACCCCAGTGTGCAGAAAGGGTCAAAACGTGTTTTTCAGCAGAAATAAACATGTTTCTGCAAGTTTGGTCAACCCCATGTAAGTTATGGGGCAGTAACAGCACCCTTTTCAAAACGTGTTTTTCAGCCCGAAATAAACGCGTTTTTTCAGACAACTGAATCCCCATGTAACAGCAAGTCTCAGAAGAGCCCACACACTCAGCTCTTAACCCCAGTGTGCAGAAAGGGTCAAAACGTGTTTTTCAGCAGAAATAAACATGTTTCTGCAAGTTTGGTCAACCCCATGTAAGTTATGGGGCAGTAACAGCACCCTTTTCAAAACGTGTTTTTCAGCCCGAAATAAACGCGTTTTTTCAGACAACTGAATGCCCATGTAACAGCAAGTCTCAGAAGAGCCCACACACTCAGCTCTTAACCCCAGTGTGCAGAAAGGGTCAAAACGTGTTTTTCAGCAGAAATAAACATGTTTCTGCAAGTTTGGTCAACCCCATGTAAGTTATGGGGCAGTAACAGCACCCTTTTCAAAACGTGTTTTTCAGCCCGAAATAAACGCGTTTTTTCAGACAACTGAATCCCCATGTAACAGCAAGTCTCAGAAGAGCCCACACACTCAGCTCTTAACCCCAGTGTGCAGAAAGGGTCAAAACGTGTTTTTCAGCAGAAATAAACATGTTTCTGCAAGTTTGGTCAACCCCATGTAAGTTATGGGGCAGTAACAGCACCCTTTTCAAAACGTGTTTTTCAGCCCGAAATAAACGCGTTTTTTCAGACAACTGAATCCCCATGTAACAGCAAGGCTCAGAAGAGCCCACACACTCAGCTCTTAACCCCAGTGTGCAGAAAGGGTCAAAACGTGTTTTTCAGCAGAAATAAACATGTTTCTGCAAGTTTGGTCAACCCCATGTAAGTTATGGGGCATAAACAGCACACTTTTCAAAACGTGTTTTTCAGCCCGAAATAAACGCGTTTTTTCAGACAACTGAATGCCCATGTAACAGCAAGGCTCAGAAGAGCCCACACACTCAGCTCTTAACCCCAGTGTGCAGAAAGGGTCAAAACGTGTTTTTCAGCAGAAATAAACATGTTTCTGCAAGTTTGGTCAACCCCATGTAAGTTATGGGGCAGTAACAGCACCCTTTTCAAAACGTGTTTTTCAGCATGAAATAAACGCGTTTTTTCAGACAACTGAATCCCCATGTAACAGCAAGTCTCAGAAGAGCCCACACACTCAGCTCTTAACCCCAGTGTGCAGAAAGGGTCAAAACGTGTTTTTCAGCAGAAATAAACATGTTTCTGCAAGTTTGGTCAACCCCATGTAAGTTATGGGGCAGTAACAGCACCCTTTTCAAAACGTGTTTTTCAGCCCGAAATAAACGCGTTTTTTTCAGACAACTGAATCCCCATGTAACAGCAAGTCTCAGAAGAGCCCACACACTCAGCTCTTAACCCCAGTGTGCAGAAAGGGTCAAAACGTGTTTTTCAGCAGAAATAAACATGTTTCTGCAAGTTTGGTCAACACCATGTAAGTTATGGGGCAGTAACAGCACCCTTTTCAAAACGTGTTTTTCAGCCCGAAATAAACGCGTTTTTTCAGACAACTGAATCCCCATGTAACAGCAAGGCTCAGAAGAGCCCACACACTCAGCTCTTAACCCCAGTGTGCAGAAAGGGTCAAAACGTGTTTTTCAGCAGAAATAAACATGTTTCTGCAAGTTTGGTCAACCCCATGTAAGTTATGGGGCAGTAACAGCACCCTTTTCAAAACGTGTTTTTCAGCCCGAAATAAACGCGTTTTTTCAGACAACTGAATCCCCATGTAACAGCAAGGCTCAGAAGAGCCCACACACTCAGCTCTTAACCCCAGTGTGCAGAAAGGGTCAAAACGTGTTTTTCAGCAGAAATAAACATGTTTCTGCAAGTTTGGTCAACCCCATGTAAGTTATGGGGCAGTAACAGCACCCTTTTCAAAACGTGTTTTTCAGCCCGAAATAAACGCGTTTTTTCAGACAACTGAATCCCCATGTAACAGCAAGTCTCAGAAGAGCCCACACACTCAGCTCTTAACCCCAGTGTGCAGAAAGGGTCAAAACGTGTTTTTCAGCAGAAATAAACATGTTTCTGCAAGTTTGGTCAACCCCATGTAAGTTATGGGGCAGTAACAGCACCCTTTTCAAAACGTGTTTTTCAGCCCGAAATAAACGCGTTTTTTCAGACAACTGAATGACCATGTAACAGCAAGGCTCAGAAGAGCCCACACACTCAGCTCTTAACCCCAGTGTGCAGAAAGGGTCAAAACGTGTTTTTCAGCAGAAATAAACATGTTTCTGCAAGTTTGGTCAACCCCATGTAAGTTATGGGGCAGTAACAGCACCCTTTTCAAAACGTGTTTTTCAGCCCGAAATAAACGCGTTTTTTCAGACAACTGAATCCCCATGTAACAGCAAGTCTCAGAAGAGCCCACACACTCAGCTCTTAACCCCAGTGTGCAGAAAGGGTCAAAACGTGTTTTTCAGCAGAAATAAACATGTTTCTGCAAGTTTGGTCAACCCCATGTAAGTTATGGGGCAGTAACAGCACCCTTTTCAAAACGTGTTTTTCAGCCCGAAATAAAAGCGTTTTTTCAGACAACTGAATGCCCATGTAACAGCAAGTCTCAGAAGAGCCCACACACTCAGCTCTTAACCCCAGTGTGCAGAAAGGGTCAAAACGTGTTTTTCAGCAGAAATAAACATGTTTCTGCAAGTTTGGTCAACCCCATGTAAGTTATGGGGCAGTAACAGCACCCTTTTCAAAACGTGTTTTTCAGCCCGAAATAAACGCGTTTTTTCATACAACTGAATCCCCATGTAACAGCAAGTCTCAGAAGAGCCCACACACTCAGCTCTTAACCCCAGTGTGCAGAAAGGGTCAAAACGTGTTTTTCAGCAGAAATAAACATGTTTCTGCAAGTTTGGTCAACACCATGTAAGTTATGGGGCAGTAACAGCACCCTTTTCAAAACGTGTTTTTCAGCCCGAAATAAACGCGTTTTTTCAGACAACTGAATCCCCATGTAACAGCAAGGCTCAGAAGAGCCCACACACTCAGCTCTTAACCCCAGTGTGCAGAAAGGGTCAAAACGTGTTTTTCAGCAGAAATAAACATGTTTCTGCAAGTTTGGTCAACCCCATGTAAGTTATGGGGCATAAACAGCACACTTTTCAAAACGTGTTTTTCAGCCCGAAATAAACGCGTTTTTTCAGACAACTGAATGCCCATGTAACAGCAAGGTTCAGAAGAGCCCACACACTCAGCTCTTAACCCCAGTGTGCAGAAAGGGTCAAAACGTGTTTTTCAGCAGAAATAAACATGTTTCTGCAAGTTTGGTCAACCCCATGTAAGTTATGGGGCAGTAACAGCACCCTTTTCAAAACGTGTTTTTCAGCCCGAAATAAACGCGTTTTTTCAGACAACTGAATCCCCATGTAACAGCAAGGCTCAGAAGAGCCCACACACTCAGCTCTTAACCCCAGTGTGCAGAAAGGGTCAAAACGTGTTTTTCAGCAGAAATAAACATGTTTCTGCAAGTTTGGTCAACCCCATGTAAGTTATGGGGCAGTAACAGCACTCTTTTCAAAACGTGTTTTTCAGCCCGAAATAAACGCGTTTTTCAGACAACTGAATCCCCATGTAACAGCAAGGCTTAGAAGAGCCCACACACTCAGCTCTTAACCCCAGTGTGCAGAGAGGGTCAAAACGTGTTTTTCAGCAGAAATAAACATGTTTCTGCAAGTTTGGTCAACCCCATGTAAGTTATGGGGCAGTAACAGCACCCTTTTCAAAACGTGTTTTTCAGCCCGAAATAAACGCGTTTTTTCAGACAACTGAATCCCCATGTAACAGCAAGTCTCAGAAGAGCCCACACACTCAGCTCTTAACCCCAGTGTGCAGAAAGGGTCAAAACGTGTTTTTCAGCAGAAATAAACATGTTTCTGCAAGTTTGGTCAACACCATGTAAGTTATGGGGCAGTAACAGCACCCTTTTCAAAACGTGTTTTTCAGCCCGAAATAAACGCGTTTTTTCAGACAACTGAATCCCCATGTAACAGCAAGGCTCAGAAGAGCCCACACACTCAGCTCTTAACCCCAGTGTGCAGAAAGGGTGAAAACGTGTTTTTCAGCAGAAATAAACATGTTTCTGCAAGTTTGGTCAACCCCATGTAAGTTATGGGGCAGTAACAGCACCCTTTTCAAAACGTGTTTTTCAGCCCGAAATAAACGCGTTTTTTCAGACAACTGAATCCCCATGTAACAGCAAGTCTCAGAAGAGCCCACACACTCAGCTCTTAACCCCAGTGTGCAGAAAGGGTCAAAACGTGTTTTTCAGCAGAAATAAACATGTTTCTGCAAGTTTGGTCAACCCCATGTAAGTTATGGGGCAGTAACAGCACCCTTTTCAAAACGTGTTTTTCAGCCCGAAATAAACGCGTTTTTTCAGACAACTGAATGCCCATGTAACAGCAAGGCTCAGAAGAGCCCACACACTCAGCTCTTAACCCCAGTGTGCAGAAAGGGTCAAAACGTGTTTTTCAGCAGAAATAAACATGTTTCTGCAAGTTTGGTCAACCCCATGTAAGTTATGGGGCAGTAACAGCACCCTTTTCAAAACGTGTTTTTCAGCCCGAAATAAACGCGTGTTTCAGACAACTGAATCCCCATGTAACAGCAAGGCTTAGAAGAGCCCACACACTCAGCTCTTAACCCCAGTGTGCAGAAAGGGTCAAAACGTGTTTTTCAGCAGAAATAAACATGTTTCTGCAAGTTTGGTCAACCCCATGTAAGTTATGGGGCAGTAACAGCACCCTTTTCAAAACGTGTTTTTCAGCCCGAAATAAACGCGTTTTTTCAGACAACTGAATCCCCATGTAACAGCAAGTCTCAGAAGAGCCCACACACTCAGCTCTTAACCCCAGTGTGCAGAAAGGGTCAAAACGTGTTTTTCAGCAGAAATAAACATGTTTCTGCAAGTTTGGTCAACCCCATGTAAGTTATGGGGCAGTAACAGCACCCTTTTCAAAACGTGTTTTTCAGCCCGAAATAAACGCGTTTTTTCAGACAACTGAATGCCCATGTAACAGCAAGGCTCAGAAGAGCCCACACACTCAGCTCTTAACCCCAGTGTGCAGAAAGGGTCAAAACGTGTTTTTCAGCAGAAATAAACATGTTTCTGCAAGTTTGGTCAACCCCATGTAAGTTATGGGGCAGTAACAGCACCCTTTTCAAAACGTGTTTTTCAGCCCGAAATAAACGCGTTTTTCAGACAACTGAATCCCCATGTAACAGCAAGGCTTAGAAGAGCCCACACACTCAGCTCTTAACCCCAGTGTGCAGAAAGGGTCAAAACGTGTTTTTCAGCAGAAATAAACATGTTTCTGCAAGTTTGGTCAACCCCATGTAAGTTATGGGGCAGTAACAGCACCCTTTTCAAAACGTGTTTTTCAGCCCGAAATAAACGCGTTTTTTCAGACAACTGAATGACCATGTAACAGCAAGGCTCAGAAGAGCCCACACACTCAGCTCTTAACCCCAGTGTGCAGAAAGGGTCAAAACGTGTTTTTCAGCAGAAATAAACATGTTTCTG
The DNA here is from genome assembly GCF_059453375.1 of Lepisosteus platostomus. Taxonomy (NCBI): domain Eukaryota; kingdom Metazoa; phylum Chordata; class Actinopteri; order Semionotiformes; family Lepisosteidae; genus Lepisosteus; species Lepisosteus platostomus. The sequence continues at coordinate 97,753 of NW_028291507.1, read as the reverse complement.
CAAGTTTGGTCAACCCCATGTAAGTTATGGGGCAGTAACAGCACCCTTTTCAAAACGTGTTTTTCAGCCCGAAATAAACGCGTTTTTTCAGACAACTGAATGCCCATGTAACAGCAAGTCTCAGAAGAGCCCACACACTCAGCTCTTAACCCCAGTGTGCAGAAAGGGTCAAAACGTGTTTTTCAGCAGAAATAAACATGTTTCTGCAAGTTTGGTCAACCCCATGTAAGTTATGGGGCAGTAACAGCACCCTTTTCAAAACGTGTTTTTCAGCCCGAAATAAACGCGTTTTTTCAGACAACTGAATGACCATGTAACAGCAAGGCTCAGAAGAGCCCACACACTCAGCTCTTAACCCCAGTGTGCAGAAAGGGTCAAAACGTGTTTTTCAGCAGAAATAAACATGTTTCTGCAAGTTTGGTCAACCCCATGTAAGTTATGGGGCAGTAACAGCACCCTTTTCAAAACGTGTTTTTCAGCCCGAAATAAACGCGTTTTTTCAGACAACTGAATCCCCATGTAACAGCAAGTCTCAGAAGAGCCCACACACTCAGCTCTTAACCCCAGTGTGCAGAAAGGGTCAAAACGTGTTTTTCAGCAGAAATAAACATGTTTCTGCAAGTTTGGTCAACCCCATGTAAGTTATGGGGCAGTAACAGCACCCTTTTCAAAACGTGTTTTTCAGCCCGAAATAAACGCGTTTTTTCAGACAACTGAATGCCCATGTAACAGCAAGTCTCAGAAGAGCCCACACACTCAGCTCTTAACCCCAGTGTGCAGAAAGGGTCAAAACGTGTTTTTCAGCAGAAATAAACATGTTTCTGCAAGTTTGGTCAACCCCATGTAAGTTATGGGGCAGTAACAGCACCCTTTTCAAAACGTGTTTTTCAGCCCGAAATAAACGCGTTTTTTCAGACAACTGAATCCCCATGTAACAGCAAGTCTCAGAAGAGCCCACACACTCAGCTCTTAACCCCAGTGTGCAGAAAGGGTCAAAACGTGTTTTTCAGCAGAAATAAACATGTTTCTGCAAGTTTGGTCAACCCCATGTAAGTTATGGGGCAGTAACAGCACCCTTTTCAAAACGTGTTTTTCAGCCCGAAATAAACGCGTTTTTTCAGACAACTGAATGCCCATGTAACAGCAAGTCTCAGAAGAGCCCACACACTCAGCTCTTAACCCCAGTGTGCAGAAAGGGTCAAAACGTGTTTTTCAGCAGAAATAAACATGTTTCTGCAAGTTTGGTCAACCCCATGTAAGTTATGGGGCAGTAACAGCACCCTTTTCAAAACGTGTTTTTCAGCCCGAAATAAACGCGTTTTTTCAGACAACTGAATGACCATGTAACAGCAAGGCTCAGAAGAGCCCACACACTCAGCTCTTAACCCCAGTGTGCAGAAAGGGTCAAAACGTGTTTTTCAGCAGAAATAAACATGTTTCTGCAAGTTTGGTCAACCCCATGTAAGTTATGGGGCAGTAACAGCACCCTTTTCAAAACGTGTTTTTCAGCCCGAAATAAACGCGTTTTTTCAGACAACTGAATCCCCATGTAACAGCAAGTCTCAGAAGAGCCCACACACTCAGCTCTTAACCCCAGTGTGCAGAAAGGGTCAAAACGTGTTTTTCAGCAGAAATAAACATGTTTCTGCAAGTTTGGTCAACCCCATGTAAGTTATGGGGCAGTAACAGCACCCTTTTCAAAACGTGTTTTTCAGCATGAAATAAACGCGTTTTTTCAGACAACTGAATCCCCATGTAACAGCAAGTCTCAGAAGAGCCCACACACTCAGCTCTTAACCCCAGTGTGCAGAAAGGGTCAAAACGTGTTTTTCAGCAGAAATAAACATGTTTCTGCAAGTTTGGTCAACCCCATGTAAGTTATGGGGCAGTAACAGCACCCTTTTCAAAACGTGTTTTTCAGCCCGAAATAAACGCGTTTTTTCAGACAACTGAATGACCATGTAACAGCAAGGCTCAGAAGAGCCCACACACTCAGCTCTTAACCCCAGTGTGCAGAAAGGGTCAAAACGTGTTTTTCAGCAGAAATAAACATGTTTCTGCAAGTTTGGTCAACCCCATGTAAGTTATGGGGCAGTAACAGCACCCTTTTCAAAACGTGTTTTTCAGCCCGAAATAAACGCGTTTTTTCAGACAACTGAATCCCCATGTAACAGCAAGTCTCAGAAGAGCCCACACACTCAGCTCTTAACCCCAGTGTGCAGAAAGGGTCAAAACGTGTTTTTCAGCAGAAATAAACATGTTTCTGCAAGTTTGGTCAACCCCATGTAAGTTATGGGGCAGTAACAGCACCCTTTTCAAAACGTGTTTTTCAGCCCGAAATAAACGCGTTTTTTCAGACAACTGAATGCCCATGTAACAGCAAGTCTCAGAAGAGCCCACACACTCAGCTCTTAACCCCAGTGTGCAGAAAGGGTCAAAACGTGTTTTTCAGCAGAAATAAACATGTTTCTGCAAGTTTGGTCAACCCCATGTAAGTTATGGGGCAGTAACAGCACCCTTTTCAAAACGTGTTTTTCAGCCCGAAATAAACGCGTTTTTTCAGACAACTGAATCCCCATGTAACAGCAAGTCTCAGAAGAGCCCACACACTCAGCTCTTAACCCCAGTGTGCAGAAAGGGTCAAAACGTGTTTTTCAGCAGAAATAAACATGTTTCTGCAAGTTTGGTCAACCCCATGTAAGTTATGGGGCAGTAACAGCACCCTTTTCAAAACGTGTTTTTCAGCCCGAAATAAACGCGTTTTTTCAGACAACTGAATGCCCATGTAACTGCAAGTCTCAGAAGAGCCCACACACTCAGCTCTTAACCCCAGTGTGCAGAAAGGGTCAAAACGTGTTTTTCAGCAGAAATAAACATGTTTCTGCAAGTTTGGTCAACCCCATGTAAGTTATGGGGCAGTAACAGCACCCTTTTCAAAACGTGTTTTTCAGCCCGAAATAAACGCGTTTTTTCAGACAACTGAATGACCATGTAACAGCAAGGCTCAGAAGAGCCCACACACTCAGCTCTTAACCCCAGTGTGCAGAAAGGGTCAAAACGTGTTTTTCAGCAGAAATAAACATGTTTCTGCAAGTTTGGTCAACCCCATGTAAGTTATGGGGCAGTAACAGCACCCTTTTCAAAACGTGTTTTTCAGCCCGAAATAAACGCGTTTTTTCAGACAACTGAATCCCCATGTAACAGCAAGTCTCAGAAGAGCCCACACACTCAGCTCTTAACCCCAGTGTGCAGAAAGGGTCAAAACGTGTTTTTCAGCAGAAATAAACATGTTTCTGCAAGTTTGGTCAACACCATGTAAGTTATGGGGCAGTAACAGCACCCTTTTCAAAACGTGTTTTTCAGCCCGAAATAAACGCGTTTTTTCAGACAACTGAATCCCCATGTAACAGCAAGGCTCAGAAGAGCCCACACACTCAGCTCTTAACCCCAGTGTGCAGAAAGGGTCAAAACGTGTTTTTCAGCAGAAATAAACATGTTTCTGCAAGTTTGGTCAACCCCATGTAAGTTATGGGGCAGTAACAGCACACTTTTCAAAACGTGTTTTTCAGCCCGAAATAAACGCGTTTTTTCAGACAACTGAATGCCCATGTAACAGCAAGGCTCAGAAGAGCCCACACACTCAGCTCTTAACCCCAGTGTGCAGAAAGGGTCAAAACGTGTTTTTCAGCAGAAATAAACATGTTTCTGCAAGTTTGGTCAACCCCATGTAAGTTATGGGGCAGTAACAGCACCCTTTTCAAAACGTGTTTTTCAGCCCGAAATAAACGCGTTTTTTCAGACAACTGAATCCCCATGTAACAGCAAGTCTCAGAAGAGCCCACACACTCAGCTCTTAACCCCAGTGTGCAGAAAGGGTCAAAACGTGTTTTTCAGCAGAAATAAACATGTTTCTGCAAGTTTGGTCAACACCATGTAAGTTATGGGGCAGTAACAGCACCCTTTTCAAAACGTGTTTTTCAGCCCGAAATAAACGCGTTTTTTCAGACAACTGAATCCCCATGTAACAGCAAGGCTCAGAAGAGCCCACACACTCAGCTCTTAACCCCAGTGTGCAGAAAGGGTCAAAACGTGTTTTTCAGCAGAAATAAACATGTTTCTGCAAGTTTGGTCAACCCCATGTAAGTTATGGGGCAGTAACAGCACCCTTTTCAAAACGTGTTTTTCAGCCCGAAATAAACGCGTTTTTTCAGACAACTGAATGCCCATGTAACAGCAAGTCTCAGAAGAGCCCACACACTCAGCTCTTAACCCCAGTGTGCAGAAAGGGTCAAAACGTGTTTTTCAGCAGAAATAAACATGTTTCTGCAAGTTTGGTCAACCCCATGTAAGTTATGGGGCAGTAACAGCACCCTTTTCAAAACGTGTTTTTCAGCCCGAAATAAACGCGTTTTTTCAGACAACTGAATGACCATGTAACAGCAAGGCTCAGAAGAGCCCACACACTCAGCTCTTAACCCCAGTGTGCAGAAAGGGTCAAAACGTGTTTTTCAGCAGAAATAAACATGTTTCTGCAAGTTTGGTCAACCCCATGTAAGTTATGGGGCAGTAACAGCACCCTTTTCAAAACGTGTTTTTCAGCCCGAAATAAACGCGTTTTTTCAGACAACTGAATGCCCATGTAACAGCAAGTCTCAGAAGACCCCACACACTCAGCTCTTAACCCCAGTGTGCAGAAAGGGTCAAAACGTGTTTTTCAGCAGAAATAAACATGTTTCTGCAAGTTTGGTCAACCCCATGTAAGTTATGGGGCAGTAACAGCACCCTTTTCAAAACGTGTTTTTCAGCCCGAAATAAACGCGTTTTTTCAGACAACTGAATGCCCATGTAACTGCAAGTCTCAGAAGAGCCCACACACTCAGCTCTTAACCCCAGTGTGCAGAAAGGGTCAAAACGTGTTTTTCAGCAGAAATAAACATGTTTCTGCAAGTTTGGTCAACCCCATGTAAGTTATGGGGCAGTAACAGCACCCTTTTCAAAACGTGTTTTTCAGCCCGAAATAAACGCGTTTTTTCAGACAACTGAATGCCCATGTAACAGCAAGTCTCAGAAGAGCCCACACACTCAGCTCTTAACCCCAGTGTGCAGAAAGGGTCAAAACGTGTTTTTCAGCAGAAATAAACATGTTTCTGCAAGTTTGGTCAACCCCATGTAAGTTATGGGGCAGTAACAGCACCCTTTTCAAAACGTGTTTTTCAGCCCGAAATAAACGCGTTTTTTCAGACAACTGAATGCCCATGTAACTGCAAGTCTCAGAAGAGCCCACACACTCAGCTCTTAACCCCAGTGTGCAGAAAGGGTCAAAACGTGTTTTTCAGCAGAAATAAACATGTTTCTGCAAGTTTGGTCAACCCCATGTAAGTTATGGGGCAGTAACAGCACCCTTTTCAAAACGTGTTTTTCAGCCCGAAATAAACGCGTTTTTTCAGACAACTGAATGACCATGTAACAGCAAGGCTCAGAAGAGCCCACACACTCAGCTCTTAACCCCAGTGTGCAGAAAGGGTCAAAACGTGTTTTTCAGCAGAAATAAACATGTTTCTGCAAGTTTGGTCAACCCCATGTAAGTTATGGGGCAGTAACAGCACCCTTTTCAAAACGTGTTTTTCAGCCCGAAATAAACGCGTTTTTTCAGACAACTGAATCCCCATGTAACAGCAAGTCTCAGAAGAGCCCACACACTCAGCTCTTAACCCCAGTGTGCAGAAAGGGTCAAAACGTGTTTTTCAGCAGAAATAAACATGTTTCTGCAAGTTTGGTCAACCCCATGTAAGTTATGGGGCAGTAACAGCACCCTTTTCAAAACGTGTTTTTCAGCCCGAAATAAACGCGTTTTTTCAGACAACTGAATCCCCATGTAACAGCAAGTCTCAGAAGAGCCCACACACTCAGCTCTTAACCCCAGTGTGCAGAAAGGGTCAAAACGTGTTTTTCAGCAGAAATAAACATGTTTCTGCAAGTTTGGTCAACCCCATGTAAGTTATGGGGCAGTAACAGCACCCTTTTCAAAACGTGTTTTTCAGCCCGAAATAAACGCGTTTTTTCAGACAACTGAATGCCCATGTAACAGCAAGTCTCAGAAGAGCCCACACACTCAGCTCTTAACCCCAGTGTGCAGAAAGGGTCAAAACGTGTTTTTCAGCAGAAATAAACATGTTTCTGCAAGTTTGGTCAACCCCATGTAAGTTATGGGGCAGTAACAGCACCCTTTTCAAAACGTGTTTTTCAGCCCGAAATAAACGCGTTTTTTCAGACAACTGAATGACCATGTAACAGCAAGGCTCAGAAGAGCCCACACACTCAGCTCTTAACCCCAGTGTGCAGAAAGGGTCAAAACGTGTTTTTCAGCAGAAATAAACATGTTTCTGCAAGTTTGGTCAACCCCATGTAAGTTATGGGGCAGTAACAGCACCCTTTTCAAAACGTGTTTTTCAGCCCGAAATAAACGCGTTTTTTCAGACAACTGAATCCCCATGTAACAGCAAGTCTCAGAAGAGCCCACACACTCAGCTCTTAACCCCAGTGTGCAGAAAGGGTCAAAACGTGTTTTTCAGCAGAAATAAACATGTTTCTGCAAGTTTGGTCAACCCCATGTAAGTTATGGGGCAGTAACAGCACCCTTTTCAAAACGTGTTTTTCAGCCCGAAATAAACGCGTTTTTTCAGACAACTGAATGCCCATGTAACAGCAAGTCTCAGAAGAGCCCACACACTCAGCTCTTAACCCCAGTGTGCAGAAAGGGTCAAAACGTGTTTTTCAGCAGAAATAAACATGTTTCTGCAAGTTTGGTCAACCCCATGTAAGTTATGGGGCAGTAACAGCACCCTTTTCAAAACGTGTTTTTCAGCATGAAATAAACGCGTTTTTTCAGACAACTGAATCCCCATGTAACAGCAAGTCTCAGAAGAGCCCACACACTCAGCTCTTAACCCCAGTGTGCAGAAAGGGTCAAAACGTGTTTTTCAGCAGAAATAAACATGTTTCTGCAAGTTTGGTCAACCCCATGTAAGTTATGGGGCAGTAACAGCACCCTTTTCAAAACGTGTTTTTCAGCCCGAAATAAACGCGTTTTTTCAGACAACTGAATGACCATGTAACAGCAAGGCTCAGAAGAGCCCACACACTCAGCTCTTAACCCCAGTGTGCAGAAAGGGTCAAAACGTGTTTTTCAGCAGAAATAAACATGTTTCTGCAAGTTTGGTCAACCCCATGTAAGTTATGGGGCAGTAACAGCACCCTTTTCAAAACGTGTTTTTCAGCCCGAAATAAACGCGTTTTTTCAGACAACTGAATCCCCATGTAACAGCAAGTCTCAGAAGAGCCCACACACTCAGCTCTTAACCCCAGTGTGCAGAAAGGGTCAAAACGTGTTTTTCAGCAGAAATAAACATGTTTCTGCAAGTTTGGTCAACCCCATGTAAGTTATGGGGCAGTAACAGCACCCTTTTCAAAACGTGTTTTTCAGCCCGAAATAAACGCGTTTTTTCAGACAACTGAATGCCCATGTAACTGCAAGTCTCAGAAGAGCCCACACACTCAGCTCTTAACCCCAGTGTGCAGAAAGGGTCAAAACGTGTTTTTCAGCAGAAATAAACATGTTTCTGCAAGTTTGGTCAACCCCATGTAAGTTATGGGGCAGTAACAGCACCCTTTTCAAAACGTGTTTTTCAGCCCGAAATAAACGCGTTTTTTCAGACAACTGAATGACCATGTAACAGCAAGGCTCAGAAGAGCCCACACACTCAGCTCTTAACCCCAGTGTGCAGAAAGGGTCAAAACGTGTTTTTCAGCAGAAATAAACATGTTTCTGCAAGTTTGGTCAACCCCATGTAAGTTATGGGGCAGTAACAGCACCCTTTTCAAAACGTGTTTTTCAGCCCGAAATAAACGCGTTTTTTCAGACAACTGAATCCCCATGTAACAGCAAGTCTCAGAAGAGCCCACACACTCAGCTCTTAACCCCAGTGTGCAGAAAGGGTCAAAACGTGTTTTTCAGCAGAAATAAACATGTTTCTGCAAGTTTGGTCAACACCATGTAAGTTATGGGGCAGTAACAGCACCCTTTTCAAAACGTGTTTTTCAGCCCGAAATAAACGCGTTTTTTCAGACAACTGAATCCCCATGTAACAGCAAGGCTCAGAAGAGCCCACACACTCAGCTCTTAACCCCAGTGTGCAGAAAGGGTCAAAACGTGTTTTTCAGCAGAAATAAACATGTTTCTGCAAGTTTGGTCAACCCCATGTAAGTTATGGGGCAGTAACAGCACACTTTTCAAAACGTGTTTTTCAGCCCGAAATAAACGCGTTTTTTCAGACAACTGAATGCCCATGTAACAGCAAGGCTCAGAAGAGCCCACACACTCAGCTCTTAACCCCAGTGTGCAGAAAGGGTCAAAACGTGTTTTTCAGCAGAAATAAACATGTTTCTGCAAGTTTGGTCAACCCCATGTAAGTTATGGGGCAGTAACAGCACCCTTTTCAAAACGTGTTTTTCAGCCCGAAATAAACGCGTTTTTTCAGACAACTGAATCCCCATGTAACAGCAAGTCTCAGAAGAGCCCACACACTCAGCTCTTAACCCCAGTGTGCAGAAAGGGTCAAAACGTGTTTTTCAGCAGAAATAAACATGTTTCTGCAAGTTTGGTCAACACCATGTAAGTTATGGGGCAGTAACAGCACCCTTTTCAAAACGTGTTTTTCAGCCCGAAATAAACGCGTTTTTTCAGACAACTGAATCCCCATGTAACAGCAAGGCTCAGAAGAGCCCACACACTCAGCTCTTAACCCCAGTGTGCAGAAAGGGTCAAAACGTGTTTTTCAGCAGAAATAAACATGTTTCTGCAAGTTTGGTCAACCCCATGTAAGTTATGGGGCAGTAACAGCACCCTTTTCAAAACGTGTTTTTCAGCCCGAAATAAACGCGTTTTTTCAGACAACTGAATGCCCATGTAACAGCAAGTCTCAGAAGAGCCCACACACTCAGCTCTTAACCCCAGTGTGCAGAAAGGGTCAAAACGTGTTTTTCAGCAGAAATAAACATGTTTCTGCAAGTTTGGTCAACCCCATGTAAGTTATGGGGCAGTAACAGCACCCTTTTCAAAACGTGTTTTTCAGCCCGAAATAAACGCGTTTTTTCAGACAACTGAATGACCATGTAACAGCAAGGCTCAGAAGAGCCCACACACTCAGCTCTTAACCCCAGTGTGCAGAAAGGGTCAAAACGTGTTTTTCAGCAGAAATAAACATGTTTCTGCAAGTTTGGTCAACCCCATGTAAGTTATGGGGCAGTAACAGCACCCTTTTCAAAACGTGTTTTTCAGCCCGAAATAAACGCGTTTTTTCAGACAACTGAATCCCCATGTAACAGCAAGTCTCAGAAGAGCCCACACACTCAGCTCTTAACCCCAGTGTGCAGAAAGGGTCAAAACGTGTTTTTCAGCAGAAATAAACATGTTTCTGCAAGTTTGGTCAACCCCATGTAAGTTATGGGGCAGTAACAGCACCCTTTTCAAAACGTGTTTTTCAGCCCGAAATAAACGCGTTTTTTCAGACAACTGAATGCCCATGTAACAGCAAGGCTCAGAAGAGCCCACACACTCAGCTCTTAACCCCAGTGTGCAGAAAGGGTCAAAACGTGTTTTTCAGCAGAAATAAACATGTTTCTGCAAGTTTGGTCAACCCCATGTAAGTTATGGGGCAGTAACAGCACCCTTTTCAAAACGTGTTTTTCAGCCCGAAATAAACGCGTTTTTCAGACAACTGAATCCCCATGTAACAGCAAGGCTTAGAAGAGCCCACACACTCAGCTCTTAACCCCAGTGTGCAGAAAGGGTCAAAACGTGTTTTTCAGCAGAAATAAACATGTTTCTGCAAGTTTGGTCAACCCCATGTAAGTTATGGGGCAGTAACAGCACCCTTTTCAAAACGTGTTTTTCAGCCCGAAATAAACGCGTTTTTTCAGACAACTGAATGACCATGTAACAGCAAGGCTCAGAAGAGCCCACACACTCAGCTCTTAACCCCAGTGTGCAGAAAGGGTCAAAACGTGTTTTTCAGCAGAAATAAACATGTTTCTGCAAGTTTGGTCAACCCCATGTAAGTTATGGGGCAGTAACAGCACCCTTTTCAAAACGTGTTTTTCAGCCCGAAATAAACGCGTTTTTTCAGACAACTGAATGCCCATGTAACAGCAAGTCTCAGAAGAGCCCACACACTCAGCTCTTAACCCCAGTGTGCAGAAAGGGTCAAAACGTGTTTTTCAGCAGAAATAAACATGTTTCTGCAAGTTTGGTCAACCCCATGTAAGTTATGGGGCAGTAACAGCACCCTTTTCAAAACGTGTTTTTCAGCCCGAAATAAACGCGTTTTTTCAGACAACTGAATGACCATGTAACAGCAAGGCTCAGAAGAGCCCACACACTCAGCTCTTAACCCCAGTGTGCAGAAAGGGTCAAAACGTGTTTTTCAGCAGAAATAAACATGTTTCTGCAAGTTTGGTCAACCCCATGTAAGTTATGGGGCAGTAACAGCACCCTTTTCAAAACGTGTTTTTCAGCCCGAAATAAACGCGTTTTTTCAGACAACTGAATCCCCATGTAACAGCAAGTCTCAGAAGAGCCCACACACTCAGCTCTTAACCCCAGTGTGCAGAAAGGGTCAAAACGTGTTTTTCAGCAGAAATAAACATGTTTCTGCAAGTTTGGTCAACCCCATGTAAGTTATGGGGCAGTAACAGCACCCTTTTCAAAACGTGTTTTTCAGCCCGAAATAAACGCGTTTTTTCAGACAACTGAATGCCCATGTAACAGCAAGTCTCAGAAGAGCCCACACACTCAGCTCTTAACCCCAGTGTGCAGAAAGGGTCAAAACGTGTTTTTCAGCAGAAATAAACATGTTTCTGCAAGTTTGGTCAACCCCATGTAAGTTATGGGGCAGTAACAGCACCCTTTTCAAAACGTGTTTTTCAGCCCGAAATAAACGCGTTTTTTCAGACAACTGAATCCCCATGTAACAGCAAGTCTCAGAAGAGCCCACACACTCAGCTCTTAACCCCAGTGTGCAGAAAGGGTCAAAACGTGTTTTTCAGCAGAAATAAACATGTTTCTGCAAGTTTGGTCAACCCCATGTAAGTTATGGGGCAGTAACAGCACCCTTTTCAAAACGTGTTTTTCAGCCCGAAATAAACGCGTTTTTTCAGACAACTGAATGCCCATGTAACAGCAAGTCTCAGAAGAGCCCACACACTCAGCTCTTAACCCCAGTGTGCAGAAAGGGTCAAAACGTGTTTTTCAGCAGAAATAAACATGTTTCTGCAAGTTTGGTCAACCCCATGTAAGTTATGGGGCAGTAACAGCACCCTTTTCAAAACGTGTTTTTCAGCCCGAAATAAACGCGTTTTTTCAGACAACTGAATGACCATGTAACAGCAAGGCTCAGAAGAGCCCACACACTCAGCTCTTAACCCCAGTGTGCAGAAAGGGTCAAAACGTGTTTTTCAGCAGAAATAAACATGTTTCTGCAAGTTTGGTCAACCCCATGTAAGTTATGGGGCAGTAACAGCACCCTTTTCAAAACGTGTTTTTCAGCCCGAAATAAACGCGTTTTTTCAGACAACTGAATCCCCATGTAACAGCAAGTCTCAGAAGAGCCCACACACTCAGCTCTTAACCCCAGTGTGCAGAAAGGGTCAAAACGTGTTTTTCAGCAGAAATAAACATGTTTCTGCAAGTTTGGTCAACCCCATGTAAGTTATGGGGCAGTAACAGCACCCTTTTCAAAACGTGTTTTTCAGCATGAAATAAACGCGTTTTTTCAGACAACTGAATCCCCATGTAACAGCAAGTCTCAGAAGAGCCCACACACTCAGCTCTTAACCCCAGTGTGCAGAAAGGGTCAAAACGTGTTTTTCAGCAGAAATAAACATGTTTCTGCAAGTTTGGTCAACCCCATGTAAGTTATGGGGCAGTAACAGCACCCTTTTCAAAACGTGTTTTTCAGCCCGAAATAAACGCGTTTTTTCAGACAACTGAATGACCATGTAACAGCAAGGCTCAGAAGAGCCCACACACTCAGCTCTTAACCCCAGTGTGCAGAAAGGGTCAAAACGTGTTTTTCAGCAGAAATAAACATGTTTCTGCAAGTTTGGTCAACCCCATGTAAGTTATGGGGCAGTAACAGCACCCTTTTCAAAACGTGTTTTTCAGCCCGAAATAAACGCGTTTTTTCAGACAACTGAATCCCCATGTAACAGCAAGTCTCAGAAGAGCCCACACACTCAGCTCTTAACCCCAGTGTGCAGAAAGGGTCAAAACGTGTTTTTCAGCAGAAATAAACATGTTTCTGCAAGTTTGGTCAACCCCATGTAAGTTATGGGGCAGTAACAGCACCCTTTTCAAAACGTGTTTTTCAGCCCGAAATAAACGCGTTTTTTCAGACAACTGAATGCCCATGTAACAGCAAGTCTCAGAAGAGCCCACACACTCAGCTCTTAACCCCAGTGTGCAGAAAGGGTCAAAACGTGTTTTTCAGCAGAAATAAACATGTTTCTGCAAGTTTGGTCAACCCCATGTAAGTTATGGGGCAGTAACAGCACCCTTTTCAAAACGTGTTTTTCAGCCCGAAATAAACGCGTTTTTTCAGACAACTGAATCCCCATGTAACAGCAAGTCTCAGAAGAGCCCACACACTCAGCTCTTAACCCCAGTGTGCAGAAAGGGTCAAAACGTGTTTTTCAGCAGAAATAAACATGTTTCTGCAAGTTTGGTCAACCCCATGTAAGTTATGGGGCAGTAACAGCACCCTTTTCAAAACGTGTTTTTCAGCCCGAAATAAACGCGTTTTTTCAGACAACTGAATGCCCATGTAACTGCAAGTCTCAGAAGAGCCCACACACTCAGCTCTTAACCCCAGTGTGCAGAAAGGGTCAAAACGTGTTTTTCAGCAGAAATAAACATGTTTCTGCAAGTTTGGTCAACCCCATGTAAGTTATGGGGCAGTAACAGCACCCTTTTCAAAACGTGTTTTTCAGCCCGAAATAAACGCGTTTTTTCAGACAACTGAATGACCATGTAACAGCAAGGCTCAGAAGAGCCCACACACTCAGCTCTTAACCCCAGTGTGCAGAAAGGGTCAAAACGTGTTTTTCAGCAGAAATAAACATGTTTCTGCAAGTTTGGTCAACCCCATGTAAGTTATGGGGCAGTAACAGCACCCTTTTCAAAACGTGTTTTTCAGCCCGAAATAAACGCGTTTTTTCAGACAACTGAATCCCCATGTAACAGCAAGTCTCAGAAGAGCCCACACACTCAGCTCTTAACCCCAGTGTGCAGAAAGGGTCAAAACGTGTTTTTCAGCAGAAATAAACATGTTTCTGCAAGTTTGGTCAACACCATGTAAGTTATGGGGCAGTAACAGCACCCTTTTCAAAACGTGTTTTTCAGCCCGAAATAAACGCGTTTTTTCAGACAACTGAATCCCCATGTAACAGCAAGGCTCAGAAGAGCCCACACACTCAGCTCTTAACCCCAGTGTGCAGAAAGGGTCAAAACGTGTTTTTCAGCAGAAATAAACATGTTTCTGCAAGTTTGGTCAACCCCATGTAAGTTATGGGGCAGTAACAGCACACTTTTCAAAACGTGTTTTTCAGCCCGAAATAAACGCGTTTTTTCAGACAACTGAATGCCCATGTAACAGCAAGGCTCAGAAGAGCCCACACACTCAGCTCTTAACCCCAGTGTGCAGAAAGGGTCAAAACGTGTTTTTCAGCAGAAATAAACATGTTTCTGCAAGTTTGGTCAACCCCATGTAAGTTATGGGGCAGTAACAGCACCCTTTTCAAAACGTGTTTTTCAGCCCGAAATAAACGCGTTTTTTCAGACAACTGAATCCCCATGTAACAGCAAGTCTCAGAAGAGCCCACACACTCAGCTCTTAACCCCAGTGTGCAGAAAGGGTCAAAACGTGTTTTTCAGCAGAAATAAACATGTTTCTGCAAGTTTGGTCAACACCATGTAAGTTATGGGGCAGTAACAGCACCCTTTTCAAAACGTGTTTTTCAGCCCGAAATAAACGCGTTTTTTCAGACAACTGAATCCCCATGTAACAGCAAGGCTCAGAAGAGCCCACACACTCAGCTCTTAACCCCAGTGTGCAGAAAGGGTCAAAACGTGTTTTTCAGCAGAAATAAACATGTTTCTGCAAGTTTGGTCAACCCCATGTAAGTTATGGGGCAGTAACAGCACCCTTTTCAAAACGTGTTTTTCAGCCCGAAATAAACGCGTTTTTTCAGACAACTGAATGCCCATGTAACAGCAAGTCTCAGAAGAGCCCACACACTCAGCTCTTAACCCCAGTGTGCAGAAAGGGTCAAAACGTGTTTTTCAGCAGAAATAAACATGTTTCTGCAAGTTTGGTCAACCCCATGTAAGTTATGGGGCAGTAACAGCACCCTTTTCAAAACGTGTTTTTCAGCCCGAAATAAACGCGTTTTTTCAGACAACTGAATGACCATGTAACAGCAAGGCTCAGAAGAGCCCACACACTCAGCTCTTAACCCCAGTGTGCAGAAAGGGTCAAAACGTGTTTTTCAGCAGAAATAAACATGTTTCTGCAAGTTTGGTCAACCCCATGTAAGTTATGGGGCAGTAACAGCACCCTTTTCAAAACGTGTTTTTCAGCCCGAAATAAACGCGTTTTTTCAGACAACTGAATGCCCATGTAACAGCAAGTCTCAGAAGACCCCACACACTCAGCTCTTAACCCCAGTGTGCAGAAAGGGTCAAAACGTGTTTTTCAGCAGAAATAAACATGTTTCTGCAAGTTTGGTCAACCCCATGTAAGTTATGGGGCAGTAACAGCACCCTTTTCAAAACGTGTTTTTCAGCCCGAAATAAACGCGTTTTTTCAGACAACTGAATGCCCATGTAACTGCAAGTCTCAGAAGAGCCCACACACTCAGCTCTTAACCCCAGTGTGCAGAAAGGGTCAAAACGTGTTTTTCAGCAGAAATAAACATGTTTCTGCAAGTTTGGTCAACCCCATGTAAGTTATGGGGCAGTAACAGCACCCTTTTCAAAACGTGTTTTTCAGCCCGAAATAAACGCGTTTTTTCAGACAACTGAATGCCCATGTAACAGCAAGTCTCAGAAGAGCCCACACACTCAGCTCTTAACCCCAGTGTGCAGAAAGGGTCAAAACGTGTTTTTCAGCAGAAATAAACATGTTTCTGCAAGTTTGGTCAACCCCATGTAAGTTATGGGGCAGTAACAGCACCCTTTTCAAAACGTGTTTTTCAGCCCGAAATAAACGCGTTTTTTCAGACAACTGAATGCCCATGTAACTGCAAGTCTCAGAAGAGCCCACACACTCAGCTCTTAACCCCAGTGTGCAGAAAGGGTCAAAACGTGTTTTTCAGCAGAAATAAACATGTTTCTGCAAGTTTGGTCAACCCCATGTAAGTTATGGGGCAGTAACAGCACCCTTTTCAAAACGTGTTTTTCAGCCCGAAATAAACGCGTTTTTTCAGACAACTGAATGACCATGTAACAGCAAGGCTCAGAAGAGCCCACACACTCAGCTCTTAACCCCAGTGTGCAGAAAGGGTCAAAACGTGTTTTTCAGCAGAAATAAACATGTTTCTGCAAGTTTGGTCAACCCCATGTAAGTTATGGGGCAGTAACAGCACCCTTTTCAAAACGTGTTTTTCAGCCCGAAATAAACGCGTTTTTTCAGACAACTGAATCCCCATGTAACAGCAAGTCTCAGAAGAGCCCACACACTCAGCTCTTAACCCCAGTGTGCAGAAAGGGTCAAAACGTGTTTTTCAGCAGAAATAAACATGTTTCTGCAAGTTTGGTCAACCCCATGTAAGTTATGGGGCAGTAACAGCACCCTTTTCAAAACGTGTTTTTCAGCCCGAAATAAACGCGTTTTTTCAGACAACTGAATCCCCATGTAACAGCAAGTCTCAGAAGAGCCCACACACTCAGCTCTTAACCCCAGTGTGCAGAAAGGGTCAAAACGTGTTTTTCAGCAGAAATAAACATGTTTCTGCAAGTTTGGTCAACCCCATGTAAGTTATGGGGCAGTAACAGCACCCTTTTCAAAACGTGTTTTTCAGCCCGAAATAAACGCGTTTTTTCAGACAACTGAATGCCCATGTAACAGCAAGTCTCAGAAGAGCCCACACACTCAGCTCTTAACCCCAGTGTGCAGAAAGGGTCAAAACGTGTTTTTCAGCAGAAATAAACATGTTTCTGCAAGTTTGGTCAACCCCATGTAAGTTATGGGGCAGTAACAGCACCCTTTTCAAAACGTGTTTTTCAGCCCGAAATAAACGCGTTTTTTCAGACAACTGAATGACCATGTAACAGCAAGGCTCAGAAGAGCCCACACACTCAGCTCTTAACCCCAGTGTGCAGAAAGGGTCAAAACGTGTTTTTCAGCAGAAATAAACATGTTTCTGCAAGTTTGGTCAACCCCATGTAAGTTATGGGGCAGTAACAGCACCCTTTTCAAAACGTGTTTTTCAGCCCGAAATAAACGCGTTTTTTCAGACAACTGAATCCCCATGTAACAGCAAGTCTCAGAAGAGCCCACACACTCAGCTCTTAACCCCAGTGTGCAGAAAGGGTCAAAACGTGTTTTTCAGCAGAAATAAACATGTTTCTGCAAGTTTGGTCAACCCCATGTAAGTTATGGGGCAGTAACAGCACCCTTTTCAAAACGTGTTTTTCAGCCCGAAATAAACGCGTTTTTTCAGACAACTGAATGCCCATGTAACAGCAAGTCTCAGAAGAGCCCACACACTCAGCTCTTAACCCCAGTGTGCAGAAAGGGTCAAAACGTGTTTTTCAGCAGAAATAAACATGTTTCTGCAAGTTTGGTCAACCCCATGTAAGTTATGGGGCAGTAACAGCACCCTTTTCAAAACGTGTTTTTCAGCATGAAATAAACGCGTTTTTTCAGACAACTGAATCCCCATGTAACAGCAAGTCTCAGAAGAGCCCACACACTCAGCTCTTAACCCCAGTGTGCAGAAAGGGTCAAAACGTGTTTTTCAGCAGAAATAAACATGTTTCTGCAAGTTTGGTCAACCCCATGTAAGTTATGGGGCAGTAACAGCACCCTTTTCAAAACGTGTTTTTCAGCCCGAAATAAACGCGTTTTTTCAGACAACTGAATGACCATGTAACAGCAAGGCTCAGAAGAGCCCACACACTCAGCTCTTAACCCCAGTGTGCAGAAAGGGTCAAAACGTGTTTTTCAGCAGAAATAAACATGTTTCTGCAAGTTTGGTCAACCCCATGTAAGTTATGGGGCAGTAACAGCACCCTTTTCAAAACGTGTTTTTCAGCCCGAAATAAACGCGTTTTTTCAGACAACTGAATCCCCATGTAACAGCAAGTCTCAGAAGAGCCCACACACTCAGCTCTTAACCCCAGTGTGCAGAAAGGGTCAAAACGTGTTTTTCAGCAGAAATAAACATGTTTCTGCAAGTTTGGTCAACCCCATGTAAGTTATGGGGCAGTAACAGCACCCTTTTCAAAACGTGTTTTTCAGCCCGAAATAAACGCGTTTTTTCAGACAACTGAATGCCCATGTAACTGCAAGTCTCAGAAGAGCCCACACACTCAGCTCTTAACCCCAGTGTGCAGAAAGGGTCAAAACGTGTTTTTCAGCAGAAATAAACATGTTTCTGCAAGTTTGGTCAACCCCATGTAAGTTATGGGGCAGTAACAGCACCCTTTTCAAAACGTGTTTTTCAGCCCGAAATAAACGCGTTTTTTCAGACAACTGAATGACCATGTAACAGCAAGGCTCAGAAGAGCCCACACACTCAGCTCTTAACCCCAGTGTGCAGAAAGGGTCAAAACGTGTTTTTCAGCAGAAATAAACATGTTTCTGCAAGTTTGGTCAACCCCATGTAAGTTATGGGGCAGTAACAGCACCCTTTTCAAAACGTGTTTTTCAGCCCGAAATAAACGCGTTTTTTCAGACAACTGAATCCCCATGTAACAGCAAGTCTCAGAAGAGCCCACACACTCAGCTCTTAACCCCAGTGTGCAGAAAGGGTCAAAACGTGTTTTTCAGCAGAAATAAACATGTTTCTGCAAGTTTGGTCAACACCATGTAAGTTATGGGGCAGTAACAGCACCCTTTTCAAAACGTGTTTTTCAGCCCGAAATAAACGCGTTTTTTCAGACAACTGAATCCCCATGTAACAGCAAGGCTCAGAAGAGCCCACACACTCAGCTCTTAACCCCAGTGTGCAGAAAGGGTCAAAACGTGTTTTTCAGCAGAAATAAACATGTTTCTGCAAGTTTGGTCAACCCCATGTAAGTTATGGGGCAGTAACAGCACACTTTTCAAAACGTGTTTTTCAGCCCGAAATAAACGCGTTTTTTCAGACAACTGAATGCCCATGTAACAGCAAGGCTCAGAAGAGCCCACACACTCAGCTCTTAACCCCAGTGTGCAGAAAGGGTCAAAACGTGTTTTTCAGCAGAAATAAACATGTTTCTGCAAGTTTGGTCAACCCCATGTAAGTTATGGGGCAGTAACAGCACCCTTTTCAAAACGTGTTTTTCAGCCCGAAATAAACGCGTTTTTTCAGACAACTGAATCCCCATGTAACAGCAAGTCTCAGAAGAGCCCACACACTCAGCTCTTAACCCCAGTGTGCAGAAAGGGTCAAAACGTGTTTTTCAGCAGAAATAAACATGTTTCTGCAAGTTTGGTCAACACCATGTAAGTTATGGGGCAGTAACAGCACCCTTTTCAAAACGTGTTTTTCAGCCCGAAATAAACGCGTTTTTTCAGACAACTGAATCCCCATGTAACAGCAAGGCTCAGAAGAGCCCACACACTCAGCTCTTAACCCCAGTGTGCAGAAAGGGTCAAAACGTGTTTTTCAGCAGAAATAAACATGTTTCTGCAAGTTTGGTCAACCCCATGTAAGTTATGGGGCAGTAACAGCACCCTTTTCAAAACGTGTTTTTCAGCCCGAAATAAACGCGTTTTTTCAGACAACTGAATGCCCATGTAACAGCAAGTCTCAGAAGAGCCCACACACTCAGCTCTTAACCCCAGTGTGCAGAAAGGGTCAAAACGTGTTTTTCAGCAGAAATAAACATGTTTCTGCAAGTTTGGTCAACCCCATGTAAGTTATGGGGCAGTAACAGCACCCTTTTCAAAACGTGTTTTTCAGCCCGAAATAAACGCGTTTTTTCAGACAACTGAATGACCATGTAACAGCAAGGCTCAGAAGAGCCCACACACTCAGCTCTTAACCCCAGTGTGCAGAAAGGGTCAAAACGTGTTTTTCAGCAGAAATAAACATGTTTCTGCAAGTTTGGTCAACCCCATGTAAGTTATGGGGCAGTAACAGCACCCTTTTCAAAACGTGTTTTTCAGCCCGAAATAAACGCGTTTTTTCAGACAACTGAATGCCCATGTAACAGCAAGTCTCAGAAGAGCCCACACACTCAGCTCTTAACCCCAGTGTGCAGAAAGGGTCAAAACGTGTTTTTCAGCAGAAATAAACATGTTTCTGCAAGTTTGGTCAACCCCATGTAAGTTATGGGGCAGTAACAGCACCCTTTTCAAAACGTGTTTTTCAGCCCGAAATAAACGCGTTTTTTCAGACAACTGAATGCCCATGTAACTGCAAGTCTCAGAAGAGCCCACACACTCAGCTCTTAACCCCAGTGTGCAGAAAGGGTCAAAACGTGTTTTTCAGCAGAAATAAACATGTTTCTGCAAGTTTGGTCAACCCCATGTAAGTTATGGGGCAGTAACAGCACCCTTTTCAAAACGTGTTTTTCAGCCCGAAATAAACGCGTTTTTTCAGACAACTGAATGCCCATGTAACAGCAAGTCTCAGAAGAGCCCACACACTCAGCTCTTAACCCCAGTGTGCAGAAAGGGTCAAAACGTGTTTTTCAGCAGAAATAAACATGTTTCTGCAAGTTTGGTCAACCCCATGTAAGTTATGGGGCAGTAACAGCACCCTTTTCAAAACGTGTTTTTCAGCCCGAAATAAACGCGTTTTTTCAGACAACTGAATGCCCATGTAACTGCAAGTCTCAGAAGAGCCCACACACTCAGCTCTTAACCCCAGTGTGCAGAAAGGGTCAAAACGTGTTTTTCAGCAGAAATAAACATGTTTCTGCAAGTTTGGTCAACCCCATGTAAGTTATGGGGCAGTAACAGCACCCTTTTCAAAACGTGTTTTTCAGCCCGAAATAAACGCGTTTTTTCAGACAACTGAATGACCATGTAACAGCAAGGCTCAGAAGAGCCCACACACTCAGCTCTTAACCCCAGTGTGCAGAAAGGGTCAAAACGTGTTTTTCAGCAGAAATAAACATGTTTCTGCAAGTTTGGTCAACCCCATGTAAGTTATGGGGCAGTAACAGCACCCTTTTCAAAACGTGTTTTTCAGCCCGAAATAAACGCGTTTTTTCAGACAACTGAATCCCCATGTAACAGCAAGTCTCAGAAGAGCCCACACACTCAGCTCTTAACCCCAGTGTGCAGAAAGGGTCAAAACGTGTTTTTCAGCAGAAATAAACATGTTTCTGCAAGTTTGGTCAACCCCATGTAAGTTATGGGGCAGTAACAGCACCCTTTTCAAAACGTGTTTTTCAGCCCGAAATAAACGCGTTTTTTCAGACAACTGAATCCCCATGTAACAGCAAGTCTCAGAAGAGCCCACACACTCAGCTCTTAACCCCAGTGTGCAGAAAGGGTCAAAACGTGTTTTTCAGCAGAAATAAACATGTTTCTGCAAGTTTGGTCAACCCCATGTAAGTTATGGGGCAGTAACAGCACCCTTTTCAAAACGTGTTTTTCAGCCCGAAATAAACGCGTTTTTTCAGACAACTGAATGCCCATGTAACAGCAAGTCTCAGAAGAGCCCACACACTCAGCTCTTAACCCCAGTGTGCAGAAAGGGTCAAAACGTGTTTTTCAGCAGAAATAAACATGTTTCTGCAAGTTTGGTCAACCCCATGTAAGTTATGGGGCAGTAACAGCACCCTTTTCAAAACGTGTTTTTCAGCCCGAAATAAACGCGTTTTTTCAGACAACTGAATGACCATGTAACAGCAAGGCTCAGAAGAGCCCACACACTCAGCTCTTAACCCCAGTGTGCAGAAAGGGTCAAAACGTGTTTTTCAGCAGAAATAAACATGTTTCTGCAAGTTTGGTCAACCCCATGTAAGTTATTGGGCAGTAACAGCACCCTTTTCAAAACGTGTTTTTCAGCCCGAAATAAACGCGTTTTTTCAGACAACTGAATCCCCATGTAACAGCAAGTCTCAGAAGAGCCCACACACTCAGCTCTTAACCCCAGTGTGCAGAAAGGGTCAAAACGTGTTTTTCAGCAGAAATAAACATGTTTCTGCAAGTTTGGTCAACCCCATGTAAGTTATGGGGCAGTAACAGCACCCTTTTCAAAACGTGTTTTTCAGCCCGAAATAAACGCGTTTTTTCAGACAACTGAATGCCCATGTAACAGCAAGTCTCAGAAGAGCCCACACACTCAGCTCTTAACCCCAGTGTGCAGAAAGGGTCAAAACGTGTTTTTCAGCAGAAATAAACATGTTTCTGCAAGTTTGGTCAACCCCATGTAAGTTATGGGGCAGTAACAGCACCCTTTTCAAAACGTGTTTTTCAGCATGAAATAAACGCGTTTTTTCAGACAACTGAATCCCCATGTAACAGCAAGTCTCAGAAGAGCCCACACACTCAGCTCTTAACCCCAGTGTGCAGAAAGGGTCAAAACGTGTTTTTCAGCAGAAATAAACATGTTTCTGCAAGTTTGGTCAACCCCATGTAAGTTATGGGGCAGTAACAGCACCCTTTTCAAAACGTGTTTTTCAGCCCGAAATAAACGCGTTTTTTCAGACAACTGAATGACCATGTAACAGCAAGGCTCAGAAGAGCCCACACACTCAGCTCTTAACCCCAGTGTGCAGAAAGGGTCAAAACGTGTTTTTCAGCAGAAATAAACATGTTTCTGCAAGTTTGGTCAACCCCATGTAAGTTATGGGGCAGTAACAGCACCCTTTTCAAAACGTGTTTTTCAGCCCGAAATAAACGCGTTTTTTCAGACAACTGAATCCCCATGTAACAGCAAGTCTCAGAAGAGCCCACACACTCAGCTCTTAACCCCAGTGTGCAGAAAGGGTCAAAACGTGTTTTTCAGCAGAAATAAACATGTTTCTGCAAGTTTGGTCAACCCCATGTAAGTTATGGGGCAGTAACAGCACCCTTTTCAAAACGTGTTTTTCAGCCCGAAATAAACGCGTTTTTTCAGACAACTGAATGCCCATGTAACTGCAAGTCTCAGAAGAGCCCACACACTCAGCTCTTAACCCCAGTGTGCAGAAAGGGTCAAAACGTGTTTTTCAGCAGAAATAAACATGTTTCTGCAAGTTTGGTCAACCCCATGTAAGTTATGGGGCAGTAACAGCACCCTTTTCAAAACGTGTTTTTCAGCCCGAAATAAACGCGTTTTTTCAGACAACTGAATGACCATGTAACAGCAAGGCTCAGAAGAGCCCACACACTCAGCTCTTAACCCCAGTGTGCAGAAAGGGTCAAAACGTGTTTTTCAGCAGAAATAAACATGTTTCTGCAAGTTTGGTCAACCCCATGTAAGTTATGGGGCAGTAACAGCACCCTTTTCAAAACGTGTTTTTCAGCCCGAAATAAACGCGTTTTTTCAGACAACTGAATCCCCATGTAACAGCAAGTCTCAGAAGAGCCCTCACACTCAGCTCTTAACCCCAGTGTGCAGAAAGGGTCAAAACGTGTTTTTCAGCAGAAATAAACATGTTTCTGCAAGTTTGGTCAACACCATGTAAGTTATGGGGCAGTAACAGCACCCTTTTCAAAACGTGTTTTTCAGCCCGAAATAAACGCGTTTTTTCAGACAACTGAATCCCCATGTAACAGCAAGGCTCAGAAGAGCCCACACACTCAGCTCTTAACCCCAGTGTGCAGAAAGGGTCAAAACGTGTTTTTCAGCAGAAATAAACATGTTTCTGCAAGTTTGGTCAACCCCATGTAAGTTATGGGGCAGTAACAGCACACTTTTCAAAACGTGTTTTTCAGCCCGAAATAAACGCGTTTTTTCAGACAACTGAATGCCCATGTAACAGCAAGGCTCAGAAGAGCCCACACACTCAGCTCTTAACCCCAGTGTGCAGAAAGGGACAAAACGTGTTTTTCAGCAGAAATAAACATGTTTCTGCAAGTTTGGTCAACCCCATGTAAGTTATGGGGCAGTAACAGCACCCTTTTCAAAACGTGTTTTTCAGCCCGAAATAAACGCGTTTTTTCAGACAACTGAATCCCCATGTAACAGCAAGTCTCAGAAGAGCCCACACACTCAGCTCTTAACCCCAGTGTGCAGAAAGGGTCAAAACGTGTTTTTCAGCAGAAATAAACATGTTTCTGCAAGTTTGGTCAACACCATGTAAGTTATGGGGCAGTAACAGCACCCTTTTCAAAACGTGTTTTTCAGCCCGAAATAAACGCGTTTTTTCAGACAACTGAATCCCCATGTAACAGCAAGGCTCAGAAGAGCCCACACACTCAGCTCTTAACCCCAGTGTGCAGAAAGGGTCAAAACGTGTTTTTCAGCAGAAATAAACATGTTTCTGCAAGTTTGGTCAACCCCATGTAAGTTATGGGGCAGTAACAGCACCCTTTTCAAAACGTGTTTTTCAGCCCGAAATAAACGCGTTTTTTCAGACAACTGAATGCCCATGTAACAGCAAGTCTCAGAAGAGCCCACACACTCAGCTCTTAACCCCAGTGTGCAGAAAGGGTCAAAACGTGTTTTTCAGCAGAAATAAACATGTTTCTGCAAGTTTGGTCAACCCCATGTAAGTTATGGGGCAGTAACAGCACCCTTTTCAAAACGTGTTTTTCAGCCCGAAATAAACGCGTTTTTTCAGACAACTGAATGACCATGTAACAGCAAGGCTCAGAAGAGCCCACACACTCAGCTCTTAACCCCAGTGTGCAGAAAGGGTCAAAACGTGTTTTTCAGCAGAAATAAACATGTTTCTGCAAGTTTGGTCAACCCCATGTAAGTTATGGGGCAGTAACAGCACCCTTTTCAAAACGTGTTTTTCAGCCCGAAATAAACGCGTTTTTTCAGACAACTGAATGCCCATGTAACAGCAAGTCTCAGAAGAGCCCACACACTCAGCTCTTAACCCCAGTGTGCAGAAAGGGTCAAAACGTGTTTTTCAGCAGAAATAAACATGTTTCTGCAAGTTTGGTCAACCCCATGTAAGTTATGGGGCAGTAACAGCACCCTTTTCAAAACGTGTTTTTCAGCCCGAAATAAACGCGTTTTTTCAGACAACTGAATGCCCATGTAACTGCAAGTCTCAGAAGAGCCCACACACTCAGCTCTTAACCCCAGTGTGCAGAAAGGGTCAAAACGTGTTTTTCAGCAGAAATAAACATGTTTCTGCAAGTTTGGTCAACCCCATGTAAGTTATGGGGCAGTAACAGCACCCTTTTCAAAACGTGTTTTTCAGCCCGAAATAAACGCGTTTTTTCAGACAACTGAATGCCCATGTAACAGCAAGTCTCAGAAGAGCCCACACACTCAGCTCTTAACCCCAGTGTGCAGAAAGGGTCAAAACGTGTTTTTCAGCAGAAATAAACATGTTTCTGCAAGTTTGGTCAACCCCATGTAAGTTATGGGGCAGTAACAGCACCCTTTTCAAAACGTGTTTTTCAGCATGAAATAAACGCGTTTTTTCAGACAACTGAATCCCCATGTAACAGCAAGTCTCAGAAGAGCCCACACACTCAGCTCTTAACCCCAGTGTGCAGAAAGGGTCAAAACGTGTTTTTCAGCAGAAATAAACATGTTTCTGCAAGTTTGGTCAACCCCATGTAAGTTATGGGGCAGTAACAGCACCCTTTTCAAAACGTGTTTTTCAGCCCGAAATAAACGCGTTTTTTCAGACAACTGAATGACCATGTAACAGCAAGGCTCAGAAGAGCCCACACACTCAGCTCTTAACCCCAGTGTGCAGAAAGGGTCAAAACGTGTTTTTCAGCAGAAATAAACATGTTTCTGCAAGTTTGGTCAACCCCATGTAAGTTATGGGGCAGTAACAGCACCCTTTTCAAAACGTGTTTTTCAGCCCGAAATAAACGCGTTTTTTCAGACAACTGAATCCCCATGTAACAGCAAGTCTCAGAAGAGCCCACACACTCAGCTCTTAACCCCAGTGTGCAGAAAGGGTCAAAACGTGTTTTTCAGCAGAAATAAACATGTTTCTGCAAGTTTGGTCAACCCCATGTAAGTTATGGGGCAGTAACAGCACCCTTTTCAAAACGTGTTTTTCAGCCCGAAATAAACGCGTTTTTTCAGACAACTGAATGCCCATGTAACTGCAAGTCTCAGAAGAGCCCACACACTCAGCTCTTAACCCCAGTGTGCAGAAAGGGTCAAAACGTGTTTTTCAGCAGAAATAAACATGTTTCTGCAAGTTTGGTCAACCCCATGTAAGTTATGGGGCAGTAACAGCACCCTTTTCAAAACGTGTTTTTCAGCCCGAAATAAACGCGTTTTTTCAGACAACTGAATGACCATGTAACAGCAAGGCTCAGAAGAGCCCACACACTCAGCTCTTAACCCCAGTGTGCAGAAAGGGTCAAAACGTGTTTTTCAGCAGAAATAAACATGTTTCTGCAAGTTTGGTCAACCCCATGTAAGTTATGGGGCAGTAACAGCACCCTTTTCAAAACGTGTTTTTCAGCCCGAAATAAACGCGTTTTTTCAGACAACTGAATCCCCATGTAACAGCAAGT
This sequence comes from Lepisosteus platostomus, assembly GCF_059453375.1. Taxonomy (NCBI): domain Eukaryota; kingdom Metazoa; phylum Chordata; class Actinopteri; order Semionotiformes; family Lepisosteidae; genus Lepisosteus; species Lepisosteus platostomus. The sequence continues at coordinate 71,885 of NW_028291507.1, read as the reverse complement.
CTCAGAAGAGCCCACACACTCAGCTCTTAACCCCAGTGTGCAGAAAGGGTCAAAACGTGTTTTTCAGCAGAAATAAACATGTTTCTGCAAGTTTGGTCAACACCATGTAAGTTATGGGGCAGTAACAGCACCCTTTTCAAAACGTGTTTTTCAGCCCGAAATAAACGCGTTTTTTCAGACAACTGAATCCCCATGTAACAGCAAGGCTCAGAAGAGCCCACACACTCAGCTCTTAACCCCAGTGTGCAGAAAGGGTCAAAACGTGTTTTTCAGCAGAAATAAACATGTTTCTGCAAGTTTGGTCAACCCCATGTAAGTTATGGGGCAGTAACAGCACACTTTTCAAAACGTGTTTTTCAGCCCGAAATAAACGCGTTTTTTCAGACAACTGAATGCCCATGTAACAGCAAGGCTCAGAAGAGCCCACACACTCAGCTCTTAACCCCAGTGTGCAGAAAGGGTCAAAACGTGTTTTTCAGCAGAAATAAACATGTTTCTGCAAGTTTGGTCAACCCCATGTAAGTTATGGGGCAGTAACAGCACCCTTTTCAAAACGTGTTTTTCAGCCCGAAATAAACGCGTTTTTTCAGACAACTGAATCCCCATGTAACAGCAAGTCTCAGAAGAGCCCACACACTCAGCTCTTAACCCCAGTGTGCAGAAAGGGTCAAAACGTGTTTTTCAGCAGAAATAAACATGTTTCTGCAAGTTTGGTCAACACCATGTAAGTTATGGGGCAGTAACAGCACCCTTTTCAAAACGTGTTTTTCAGCCCGAAATAAACGCGTTTTTTCAGACAACTGAATCCCCATGTAACAGCAAGGCTCAGAAGAGCCCACACACTCAGCTCTTAACCCCAGTGTGCAGAAAGGGTCAAAACGTGTTTTTCAGCAGAAATAAACATGTTTCTGCAAGTTTGGTCAACCCCATGTAAGTTATGGGGCAGTAACAGCACCCTTTTCAAAACGTGTTTTTCAGCCCGAAATAAACGCGTTTTTTCAGACAACTGAATGCCCATGTAACAGCAAGTCTCAGAAGAGCCCACACACTCAGCTCTTAACCCCAGTGTGCAGAAAGGGTCAAAACGTGTTTTTCAGCAGAAATAAACATGTTTCTGCAAGTTTGGTCAACCCCATGTAAGTTATGGGGCAGTAACAGCACCCTTTTCAAAACGTGTTTTTCAGCCCGAAATAAACGCGTTTTTTCAGACAACTGAATGACCATGTAACAGCAAGGCTCAGAAGAGCCCACACACTCAGCTCTTAACCCCAGTGTGCAGAAAGGGTCAAAACGTGTTTTTCAGCAGAAATAAACATGTTTCTGCAAGTTTGGTCAACCCCATGTAAGTTATGGGGCAGTAACAGCACCCTTTTCAAAACGTGTTTTTCAGCCCGAAATAAACGCGTTTTTTCAGACAACTGAATCCCCATGTAACAGCAAGTCTCAGAAGAGCCCACACACTCAGCTCTTAACCCCAGTGTGCAGAAAGGGTCAAAACGTGTTTTTCAGCAGAAATAAACATGTTTCTGCAAGTTTGGTCAACCCCATGTAAGTTATGGGGCAGTAACAGCACCCTTTTCAAAACGTGTTTTTCAGCCCGAAATAAACGCGTTTTTTCAGACAACTGAATGCCCATGTAACAGCAAGTCTCAGAAGAGCCCACACACTCAGCTCTTAACCCCAGTGTGCAGAAAGGGTCAAAACGTGTTTTTCAGCAGAAATAAACATGTTTCTGCAAGTTTGGTCAACCCCATGTAAGTTATGGGGCAGTAACAGCACCCTTTTCAAAACGTGTTTTTCAGCCCGAAATAAACGCGTTTTTTCAGACAACTGAATCCCCATGTAACAGCAAGTCTCAGAAGAGCCCACACAGTCAGCTCTTAACCCCAGTGTGCAGAAAGGGTCAAAACGTGTTTTTCAGCAGAAATAAACATGTTTCTGCAAGTTTGGTCAACCCCATGTAAGTTATGGGGCAGTAACAGCACCCTTTTCAAAACGTGTTTTTCAGCCCGAAATAAACGCGTTTTTTCAGACAACTGAATGCCCATGTAACTGCAAGTCTCAGAAGAGCCCACACACTCAGCTCTTAACCCCAGTGTGCAGAAAGGGTCAAAACGTGTTTTTCAGCAGAAATAAACATGTTTCTGCAAGTTTGGTCAACCCCATGTAAGTTATGGGGCAGTAACAGCACCCTTTTCAAAACGTGTTTTTCAGCCCGAAATAAACGCGTTTTTTCAGACAACTGAATGCCCATGTAACAGCAAGTCTCAGAAGAGCCCACACACTCAGCTCTTAACCCCAGTGTGCAGAAAGGGTCAAAACGTGTTTTTCAGCAGAAATAAACATGTTTCTGCAAGTTTGGTCAACCCCATGTAAGTTATGGGGCAGTAACAGCACCCTTTTCAAAACGTGTTTTTCAGCATGAAATAAACGCGTTTTTTCAGACAACTGAATCCCCATGTAACAGCAAGTCTCAGAAGAGCCCACACACTCAGCTCTTAACCCCAGTGTGCAGAAAGGGTCAAAACGTGTTTTTCAGCAGAAATAAACATGTTTCTGCAAGTTTGGTCAACCCCATGTAAGTTATGGGGCAGTAACAGCACCCTTTTCAAAACGTGTTTTTCAGCATGAAATAAACGCGTTTTTTCAGACAACTGAATCCCCATGTAACAGCAAGTCTCAGAAGAGCCCACACACTCAGCTCTTAACCCCAGTGTGCAGAAAGGGTCAAAACGTGTTTTTCAGCAGAAATAAACATGTTTCTGCAAGTTTGGTCAACCCCATGTAAGTTATGGGGCAGTAACAGCACCCTTTTCAAAACGTGTTTTTCAGCCCGAAATAAACGCGTTTTTTCAGACAACTGAATGACCATGTAACAGCAAGGCTCAGAAGAGCCCACACACTCAGCTCTTAACCCCAGTGTGCAGAAAGGGTCAAAACGTGTTTTTCAGCAGAAATAAACATGTTTCTGCAAGTTTGGTCAACCCCATGTAAGTTATGGGGCAGTAACAGCACCCTTTTCAAAACGTGTTTTTCAGCCCGAAATAAACGCGTTTTTTCAGACAACTGAATCCCCATGTAACAGCAAGTCTCAGAAGAGCCCACACACTCAGCTCTTAACCCCAGTGTGCAGAAAGGGTCAAAACGTGTTTTTCAGCAGAAATAAACATGTTTCTGCAAGTTTGGTCAACCCCATGTAAGTTATGGGGCAGTAACAGCACCCTTTTCAAAACGTGTTTTTCAGCCCGAAATAAACGCGTTTTTTCAGACAACTGAATGCCCATGTAACTGCAAGTCTCAGAAGAGCCCACACACTCAGCTCTTAACCCCAGTGTGCAGAAAGGGTCAAAACGTGTTTTTCAGCAGAAATAAACATGTTTCTGCAAGTTTGGTCAACCCCATGTAAGTTATGGGGCAGTAACAGCACCCTTTTCAAAACGTGTTTTTCAGCCCGAAATAAACGCGTTTTTTCAGACAACTGAATGACCATGTAACAGCAAGGCTCAGAAGAGCCCACACACTCAGCTCTTAACCCCAGTGTGCAGAAAGGGTCAAAACGTGTTTTTCAGCAGAAATAAACATGTTTCTGCAAGTTTGGTCAACCCCATGTAAGTTATGGGGCAGTAACAGCACCCTTTTCAAAACGTGTTTTTCAGCCCGAAATAAACGCGTTTTTTCAGACAACTGAATCCCCATGTAACAGCAAGTCTCAGAAGAGCCCACACACTCAGCTCTTAACCCCAGTGTGCAGAAAGGGTCAAAACGTGTTTTTCAGCAGAAATAAACATGTTTCTGCAAGTTTGGTCAACACCATGTAAGTTATGGGGCAGTAACAGCACCCTTTTCAAAACGTGTTTTTCAGCCCGAAATAAACGCGTTTTTTCAGACAACTGAATCCCCATGTAACAGCAAGGCTCAGAAGAGCCCACACACTCAGCTCTTAACCCCAGTGTGCAGAAAGGGTCAAAACGTGTTTTTCAGCAGAAATAAACATGTTTCTGCAAGTTTGGTCAACCCCATGTAAGTTATGGGGCAGTAACAGCACACTTTTCAAAACGTGTTTTTCAGCCCGAAATAAACGCGTTTTTTCAGACAACTGAATGCCCATGTAACAGCAAGGCTCAGAAGAGCCCACACACTCAGCTCTTAACCCCAGTGTGCAGAAAGGGTCAAAACGTGTTTTTCAGCAGAAATAAACATGTTTCTGCAAGTTTGGTCAACCCCATGTAAGTTATGGGGCAGTAACAGCACCCTTTTCAAAACGTGTTTTTCAGCCCGAAATAAACGCGTTTTTTCAGACAACTGAATCCCCATGTAACAGCAAGTCTCAGAAGAGCCCACACACTCAGCTCTTAACCCCAGTGTGCAGAAAGGGTCAAAACGTGTTTTTCAGCAGAAATAAACATGTTTCTGCAAGTTTGGTCAACACCATGTAAGTTATGGGGCAGTAACAGCACCCTTTTCAAAACGTGTTTTTCAGCCCGAAATAAACGCGTTTTTTCAGACAACTGAATCCCCATGTAACAGCAAGGCTCAGAAGAGCCCACACACTCAGCTCTTAACCCCAGTGTGCAGAAAGGGTCAAAACGTGTTTTTCAGCAGAAATAAACATGTTTCTGCAAGTTTGGTCAACCCCATGTAAGTTATGGGGCAGTAACAGCACCCTTTTCAAAACGTGTTTTTCAGCCCGAAATAAACGCGTTTTTTCAGACAACTGAATGCCCATGTAACAGCAAGTCTCAGAAGAGCCCACACACTCAGCTCTTAACCCCAGTGTGCAGAAAGGGTCAAAACGTGTTTTTCAGCAGAAATAAACATGTTTCTGCAAGTTTGGTCAACCCCATGTAAGTTATGGGGCAGTAACAGCACCCTTTTCAAAACGTGTTTTTCAGCCCGAAATAAACGCGTTTTTTCAGACAACTGAATGACCATGTAACAGCAAGGCTCAGAAGAGCCCACACACTCAGCTCTTAACCCCAGTGTGCAGAAAGGGTCAAAACGTGTTTTTCAGCAGAAATAAACATGTTTCTGCAAGTTTGGTCAACCCCATGTAAGTTATGGGGCAGTAACAGCACCCTTTTCAAAACGTGTTTTTCAGCCCGAAATAAACGCGTTTTTTCAGACAACTGAATGCCCATGTAACAGCAAGTCTCAGAAGAGCCCACACACTCAGCTCTTAACCCCAGTGTGCAGAAAGGGTCAAAACGTGTTTTTCAGCAGAAATAAACATGTTTCTGCAAGTTTGGTCAACCCCATGTAAGTTATGGGGCAGTAACAGCACCCTTTTCAAAACGTGTTTTTCAGCCCGAAATAAACGCGTTTTTTCAGACAACTGAATGCCCATGTAACTGCAAGTCTCAGAAGAGCCCACACACTCAGCTCTTAACCCCAGTGTGCAGAAAGGGTCAAAACGTGTTTTTCAGCAGAAATAAACATGTTTCTGCAAGTTTGGTCAACCCCATGTAAGTTATGGGGCAGTAACAGCACCCTTTTCAAAACGTGTTTTTCAGCCCGAAATAAACGCGTTTTTTCAGACAACTGAATGCCCATGTAACAGCAAGTCTCAGAAGAGCCCACACACTCAGCTCTTAACCCCAGTGTGCAGAAAGGGTCAAAACGTGTTTTTCAGCAGAAATAAACATGTTTCTGCAAGTTTGGTCAACCCCATGTAAGTTATGGGGCAGTAACAGCACCCTTTTCAAAACGTGTTTTTCAGCATGAAATAAACGCGTTTTTTCAGACAACTGAATCCCCATGTAACAGCAAGTCTCAGAAGAGCCCACACACTCAGCTCTTAACCCCAGTGTGCAGAAAGGGTCAAAACGTGTTTTTCAGCAGAAATAAACATGTTTCTGCAAGTTTGGTCAACCCCATGTAAGTTATGGGGCAGTAACAGCACCCTTTTCAAAACGTGTTTTTCAGCCCGAAATAAACGCGTTTTTTCAGACAACTGAATGACCATGTAACAGCAAGGCTCAGAAGAGCCCACACACTCAGCTCTTAACCCCAGTGTGCAGAAAGGGTCAAAACGTGTTTTTCAGCAGAAATAAACATGTTTCTGCAAGTTTGGTCAACCCCATGTAAGTTATGGGGCAGTAACAGCACCCTTTTCAAAACGTGTTTTTCAGCCCGAAATAAACGCGTTTTTTCAGACAACTGAATCCCCATGTAACAGCAAGTCTCAGAAGAGCCCACACACTCAGCTCTTAACCCCAGTGTGCAGAAAGGGTCAAAACGTGTTTTTCAGCAGAAATAAACATGTTTCTGCAAGTTTGGTCAACCCCATGTAAGTTATGGGGCAGTAACAGCACCCTTTTCAAAACGTGTTTTTCAGCCCGAAATAAACGCGTTTTTTCAGACAACTGAATGCCCATGTAACTGCAAGTCTCAGAAGAGCCCACACACTCAGCTCTTAACCCCAGTGTGCAGAAAGGGTCAAAACGTGTTTTTCAGCAGAAATAAACATGTTTCTGCAAGTTTGGTCAACCCCATGTAAGTTATGGGGCAGTAACAGCACCCTTTTCAAAACGTGTTTTTCAGCCCGAAATAAACGCGTTTTTTCAGACAACTGAATGACCATGTAACAGCAAGGCTCAGAAGAGCCCACACACTCAGCTCTTAACCCCAGTGTGCAGAAAGGGTCAAAACGTGTTTTTCAGCAGAAATAAACATGTTTCTGCAAGTTTGGTCAACCCCATGTAAGTTATGGGGCAGTAACAGCACCCTTTTCAAAACGTGTTTTTCAGCCCGAAATAAACGCGTTTTTTCAGACAACTGAATCCCCATGTAACAGCAAGTCTCAGAAGAGCCCACACACTCAGCTCTTAACCCCAGTGTGCAGAAAGGGTCAAAACGTGTTTTTCAGCAGAAATAAACATGTTTCTGCAAGTTTGGTCAACACCATGTAAGTTATGGGGCAGTAACAGCACCCTTTTCAAAACGTGTTTTTCAGCCCGAAATAAACGCGTTTTTTCAGACAACTGAATCCCCATGTAACAGCAAGGCTCAGAAGAGCCCACACACTCAGCTCTTAACCCCAGTGTGCAGAAAGGGTCAAAACGTGTTTTTCAGCAGAAATAAACATGTTTCTGCAAGTTTGGTCAACCCCATGTAAGTTATGGGGCAGTAACAGCACACTTTTCAAAACGTGTTTTTCAGCCCGAAATAAACGCGTTTTTTCAGACAACTGAATGCCCATGTAACAGCAAGGCTCAGAAGAGCCCACACACTCAGCTCTTAACCCCAGTGTGCAGAAAGGGTCAAAACGTGTTTTTCAGCAGAAATAAACATGTTTCTGCAAGTTTGGTCAACCCCATGTAAGTTATGGGGCAGTAACAGCACCCTTTTCAAAACGTGTTTTTCAGCCCGAAATAAACGCGTTTTTTCAGACAACTGAATCCCCATGTAACAGCAAGTCTCAGAAGAGCCCACACACTCAGCTCTTAACCCCAGTGTGCAGAAAGGGTCAAAACGTGTTTTTCAGCAGAAATAAACATGTTTCTGCAAGTTTGGTCAACACCATGTAAGTTATGGGGCAGTAACAGCACCCTTTTCAAAACGTGTTTTTCAGCCCGAAATAAACGCGTTTTTTCAGACAACTGAATCCCCATGTAACAGCAAGGCTCAGAAGAGCCCACACACTGAGCTCTTAACCCCAGTGTGCAGAAAGGGTCAAAACGTGTTTTTCAGCAGAAATAAACATGTTTCTGCAAGTTTGGTCAACCCCATGTAAGTTATGGGGCAGTAACAGCACCCTTTTCAAAACGTGTTTTTCAGCCCGAAATAAACGCGTTTTTTCAGACAACTGAATGCCCATGTAACAGCAAGTCTCAGAAGAGCCCACACACTCAGCTCTTAACCCCAGTGTGCAGAAAGGGTCAAAACGTGTTTTTCAGCAGAAATAAACATGTTTCTGCAAGTTTGGTCAACCCCATGTAAGTTATGGGGCAGTAACAGCACCCTTTTCAAAACGTGTTTTTCAGCCCGAAATAAACGCGTTTTTTCAGACAACTGAATGACCATGTAACAGCAAGGCTCAGAAGAGCCCACACACTCAGCTCTTAACCCCAGTGTGCAGAAAGGGTCAAAACGTGTTTTTCAGCAGAAATAAACATGTTTCTGCAAGTTTGGTCAACCCCATGTAAGTTATGGGGCAGTAACAGCACCCTTTTCAAAACGTGTTTTTCAGCCCGAAATAAACGCGTTTTTTCAGACAACTGAATCCCCATGTAACAGCAAGTCTCAGAAGAGCCCACACACTCAGCTCTTAACCCCAGTGTGCAGAAAGGGTCAAAACGTGTTTTTCAGCAGAAATAAACATGTTTCTGCAAGTTTGGTCAACCCCATGTAAGTTATGGGGCAGTAACAGCACCCTTTTCAAAACGTGTTTTTCAGCCCGAAATAAACGCGTTTTTTCAGACAACTGAATGCCCATGTAACAGCAAGTCTCAGAAGAGCCCACACACTCAGCTCTTAACCCCAGTGTGCAGAAAGGGTCAAAACGTGTTTTTCAGCAGAAATAAACATGTTTCTGCAAGTTTGGTCAACCCCATGTAAGTTATGGGGCAGTAACAGCACCCTTTTCAAAACGTGTTTTTCAGCCCGAAATAAACGCGTTTTTTCAGACAACTGAATCCCCATGTAACAGCAAGTCTCAGAAGAGCCCACACACTCAGCTCTTAACCCCAGTGTGCAGAAAGGGTCAAAACGTGTTTTTCAGCAGAAATAAACATGTTTCTGCAAGTTTGGTCAACCCCATGTAAGTTATGGGGCAGTAACAGCACCCTTTTCAAAACGTGTTTTTCAGCCCGAAATAAACGCGTTTTTTCAGACAACTGAATGCCCATGTAACTGCAAGTCTCAGAAGAGCCCACACACTCAGCTCTTAACCCCAGTGTGCAGAAAGGGTCAAAACGTGTTTTTCAGCAGAAATAAACATGTTTCTGCAAGTTTGGTCAACCCCATGTAAGTTATGGGGCAGTAACAGCACCCTTTTCAAAACGTGTTTTTCAGCCCGAAATAAACGCGTTTTTTCAGACAACTGAATCCCCATGTAACAGCAAGTCTCAGAAGAGCCCACACACTCAGCTCTTAACCCCAGTGTGCAGAAAGGGTCAAAACGTGTTTTTCAGCATAAATAAACATGTTTCTGCAAGTTTGGTCAACACCATGTAAGTTATGGGGCAGTAACAGCACCCTTTTCAAAACGTGTTTTTCAGCCCGAAATAAACGCGTTTTTTCAGACAACTGAATCCCCATGTAACAGCAAGGCTCAGAAGAGCCCACACACTCAGCTCTTAACCCCAGTGTGCAGAAAGGGTCAAAACGTGTTTTTCAGCAGAAATAAACATGTTTCTGCAAGTTTGGTCAACCCCATGTATGTTATGGGGCAGTAACAGCACCCTTTTCAAAACGTGTTTTTCAGCCCGAAATAAACGCGTTTTTTCAGACAACTGAATGCCCATGTAACAGCAAGTCTCAGAAGAGCCCACACACTCAACTCTTAACCCCAGTGTGCAGAAAGGGTCAAAACGTGTTTTTCAGCAGAAATAAACATGTTTCTGCAAGTTTGGTCAACCCCATGTAAGTTATGGGGCAGTAACAGCACCCTTTTCAAAACGTGTTTTTCAGCCCGAAATAAACGCGTTTTTTCAGACAACTGAATGCCCATGTAACAGCAAGGCTCAGAAGAGCCCACACACTCAGCTCTTAACCCCAGTGTGCAGAAAGGGTCAAAACGTGTTTTTCAGCAGAAATAAACATGTTTCTGCAAGTTTGGTCAACCCCATGTAAGTTATGGGGCAGTAACAGCACCCTTTTCAAAACGTGTTTTTCAGCATGAAATAAACGCGTTTTTTCAGACAACTGAATCCCCATGTAACAGCAAGTCTCAGAAGAGCCCACACACTCAGCTCTTAACCCCAGTGTGCAGAAAGGGTCAAAACGTGTTTTTCAGCAGAAATAAACATGTTTCTGCAAGTTTGGTCAACCCCATGTAAGTTATGGGGCAGTAACAGCACCCTTTTCAAAACGTGTTTTTCAGCCCGAAATAAACGCGTTTTTTCAGACAACTGAATCCCCATGTAACAGCAAGTCTCAGAAGAGCCCACACACTCAGCTCTTAACCCCAGTGTGCAGAAAGGGTCAAAACGTGTTTTTCAGCAGAAATAAACATGTTTCTGCAAGTTTGGTCAACACCATGTAAGTTATGGGGCAGTAACAGCACCCTTTTCAAAACGTGTTTTTCAGCCCGAAATAAACGCGTTTTTTCAGACAACTGAATCCCCATGTAACAGCAAGGCTCAGAAGAGCCCACACACTCAACTCTTAACCCCAGTGTGCAGAAAGGGTCAAAACGTGTTTTTCAGCAGAAATAAACATGTTTCTGCAAGTTTGGTCAACCCCATGTAAGTTATGGGGCAGTAACAGCACCCTTTTCAAAACGTGTTTTTCAGCCCGAAATAAACGCGTTTTTTCAGACAACTGAATCCCCATGTAACAGCAAGGCTCAGAAGAGCCCACACACTCAGCTCTTAACCCCAGTGTGCAGAAAGGGTCAAAACGTGTTTTTCAGCAGAAATAAACATGTTTCTGCAAGTTTGGTCAACCCCATGTAAGTTATGGGGCAGTAACAGCACCCTTTTCAAAACGTGTTTTTCAGCCCGAAATAAACGCGTTTTTTCAGACAACTGAATCCCCATGTAACAGCAAGTCTCAGAAGAGCCCACACACTCAGCTCTTAACCCCAGTGTGCAGAAAGGGTCAAAACGTGTTTTTCAGCAGAAATAAACATGTTTCTGCAAGTTTGGTCAACACCATGTAAGTTATGGGGCAGTAACAGCACCCTTTTCAAAACGTGTTTTTCAGCCCGAAATAAACGCGTTTTTTCAGACAACTGAATCCCCATGTAACAGCAAGGCTCAGAAGAGCCCACACACTCAGCTCTTAACCCCAGTGTGCAGAAAGGGTCAAAACGTGTTTTTCAGCAGAAATAAACATGTTTCTGCAAGTTTGGTCAACCCCATGTAAGTTATGGGGCAGTAACAGCACCCTTTTCAAAACGTGTTTTTCAGCCCGAAATAAACGCGTTTTTTCAGACAACTGAATGACCATGTAACAGCAAGGCTCAGAAGAGCCCACACACTCAGCTCTTAACCCCAGTGTGCAGAAAGGGTCAAAACGTGTTTTTCAGCAGAAATAAACATGTTTCTGCAAGTTTGGTCAACCCCATGTAAGTTATGGGGCAGTAACAGCACCCTTTTCAAAACGTGTTTTTCAGCCCGAAATAAAAGCGTTTTTTCAGACAACTGAATGCCCATGTAACAGCAAGTCTCAGAAGAGCCCACACACTCAGCTCTTAACCCCAGTGTGCAGAAAGGGTCAAAACGTGTTTTTCAGCAGAAATAAACATGTTTCTGCAAGTTTGGTCAACCCCATGTAAGTTATGGGGCAGTAACAGCACCCTTTTCAAAACGTGTTTTTCAGCCCGAAATAAACGCGTTTTTTCAGACAACTGAATCCCCATGTAACAGCAAGTCTCAGAAGAGCCCACACACTCAGCTCTTAACCCCAGTGTGCAGAAAGGGTCAAAACGTGTTTTTCAGCAGAAATAAACATGTTTCTGCAAGTTTGGTCAACACCATGTAAGTTATGGGGCAGTAACAGCACCCTTTTCAAAACGTGTTTTTCAGCCCGAAATAAACGCGTTTTTTCAGACAACTGAATCCCCATGTAACAGCAAGGCTCAGAAGAGCCCACACACTCAGCTCTTAACCCCAGTGTGCAGAAAGGGTCAAAACGTGTTTTTCAGCAGAAATAAACATGTTTCTGCAAGTTTGGTCAACCCCATGTAAGTTATGGGGCATAAACAGCACACTTTTCAAAACGTGTTTTTCAGCCCGAAATAAACGCGTTTTTTCAGACAACTGAATGCCCATGTAACAGCAAGGTTCAGAAGAGCCCACACACTCAGCTCTTAACCCCAGTGTGCAGAAAGGGTCAAAACGTGTTTTTCAGCAGAAATAAACATGTTTCTGCAAGTTTGGTCAACCCCATGTAAGTTATGGGGCAGTAACAGCACCCTTTTCAAAACGTGTTTTTCAGCCCGAAATAAACGCGTTTTTTCAGACAACTGAATCCCCATGTAACAGCAAGGCTCAGAAGAGCCCACACACTCAGCTCTTAACCCCAGTGTGCAGAAAGGGTCAAAACGTGTTTTTCAGCAGAAATAAACATGTTTCTGCAAGTTTGGTCAACCCCATGTAAGTTATGGGGCAGTAACAGCACTCTTTTCAAAACGTGTTTTTCAGCCCGAAATAAACGCGTTTTTCAGACAACTGAATCCCCATGTAACAGCAAGGCTTAGAAGAGCCCACACACTCAGCTCTTAACCCCAGTGTGCAGAGAGGGTCAAAACGTGTTTTTCAGCAGAAATAAACATGTTTCTGCAAGTTTGGTCAACCCCATGTAAGTTATGGGGCAGTAACAGCACCCTTTTCAAAACGTGTTTTTCAGCCCGAAATAAACGCGTTTTTTCAGACAACTGAATCCCCATGTAACAGCAAGTCTCAGAAGAGCCCACACACTCAGCTCTTAACCCCAGTGTGCAGAAAGGGTCAAAACGTGTTTTTCAGCAGAAATAAACATGTTTCTGCAAGTTTGGTCAACACCATGTAAGTTATGGGGCAGTAACAGCACCCTTTTCAAAACGTGTTTTTCAGCCCGAAATAAACGCGTTTTTTCAGACAACTGAATCCCCATGTAACAGCAAGGCTCAGAAGAGCCCACACACTCAGCTCTTAACCCCAGTGTGCAGAAAGGGTCAAAACGTGTTTTTCAGCAGAAATAAACATGTTTCTGCAAGTTTGGTCAACCCCATGTAAGTTATGGGGCAGTAACAGCACCCTTTTCAAAACGTGTTTTTCAGCCCGAAATAAACGCGTTTTTTCAGACAACTGAATCCCCATGTAACAGCAAGTCTCAGAAGAGCCCACACACTCAGCTCTTAACCCCAGTGTGCAGAAAGGGTCAAAACGTGTTTTTCAGCAGAAATAAACATGTTTCTGCAAGTTTGGTCAACCCCATGTAAGTTATGGGGCAGTAACAGCACCCTTTTCAAAACGTGTTTTTCAGCCCGAAATAAACGCGTTTTTTCAGACAACTGAATGCCCATGTAACAGCAAGGCTCAGAAGAGCCCACACACTCAGCTCTTAACCCCAGTGTGCAGAAAGGGTCAAAACGTGTTTTTCAGCAGAAATAAACATGTTTCTGCAAGTTTGGTCAACCCCATGTAAGTTATGGGGCAGTAACAGCACCCTTTTCAAAACGTGTTTTTCAGCCAGAAATAAACGCGTTTTTCAGACAACTGAATCCCCATGTAACAGCAAGGCTTAGAAGAGCCCACACACTCAGCTCTTAACCCCAGTGTGCAGAAAGGGTCAAAACGTGTTTTTCAGCAGAAATAAACATGTTTCTGCAAGTTTGGTCAACCCCATGTAAGTTATGGGGCAGTAACAGCACCCTTTTCAAAACGTGTTTTTCAGCCCGAAATAAACGCGTTTTTTCAGACAACTGAATGACCATGTAACAGCAAGGCTCAGAAGAGCCCACACACTCAGCTCTTAACCCCAGTGTGCAGAAAGGGTCAAAACGTGTTTTTCAGCAGAAATAAACATGTTTCTGCAAGTTTGGTCAACCCCATGTAAGTTATGGGGCAGTAACAGCACCCTTTTCAAAACGTGTTTTTCAGCCCGAAATAAACGCGTTTTTTCAGACAACTGAATGCCCATGTAACAGCAAGTCTCAGAAGAGCCCACACACTCAGCTCTTAACCCCAGTGTGCAGAAAGGGTCAAAACGTGTTTTTCAGCAGAAATAAACATGTTTCTGCAAGTTTGGTCAACCCCATGTAAGTTATGGGGCAGTAACAGCACCCTTTTCAAAACGTGTTTTTCAGCCCGAAATAAACGCGTTTTTTCAGACAACTGAATGACCATGTAACAGCAAGGCTCAGAAGAGCCCACACACTCAGCTCTTAACCCCAGTGTGCAGAAAGGGTCAAAACGTGTTTTTCAGCAGAAATAAACATGTTTCTGCAAGTTTGGTCAACCCCATGTAAGTTATGGGGCAGTAACAGCACCCTTTTCAAAACGTGTTTTTCAGCCCGAAATAAACGCGTTTTTTCAGACAACTGAATCCCCATGTAACAGCAAGTCTCAGAAGAGCCCACACACTCAGCTCTTAACCCCAGTGTGCAGAAAGGGTCAAAACGTGTTTTTCAGCAGAAATAAACATGTTTCTGCAAGTTTGGTCAACCCCATGTAAGTTATGGGGCAGTAACAGCACCCTTTTCAAAACGTGTTTTTCAGCCCGAAATAAACGCGTTTTTTCAGACAACTGAATGCCCATGTAACAGCAAGTCTCAGAAGAGCCCACACACTCAGCTCTTAACCCCAGTGTGCAGAAAGGGTCAAAACGTGTTTTTCAGCAGAAATAAACATGTTTCTGCAAGTTTGGTCAACCCCATGTAAGTTATGGGGCAGTAACAGCACCCTTTTCAAAACGTGTTTTTCAGCCCGAAATAAACGCGTTTTTTCAGACAACTGAATCCCCATGTAACAGCAAGTCTCAGAAGAGCCCACACACTCAGCTCTTAACCCCAGTGTGCAGAAAGGGTCAAAACGTGTTTTTCAGCAGAAATAAACATGTTTCTGCAAGTTTGGTCAACCCCATGTAAGTTATGGGGCAGTAACAGCACCCTTTTCAAAACGTGTTTTTCAGCCCGAAATAAACGCGTTTTTTCAGACAACTGAATGCCCATGTAACAGCAAGTCTCAGAAGAGCCCACACACTCAGCTCTTAACCCCAGTGTGCAGAAAGGGTCAAAACGTGTTTTTCAGCAGAAATAAACATGTTTCTGCAAGTTTGGTCAACCCCATGTAAGTTATGGGGCAGTAACAGCACCCTTTTCAAAACGTGTTTTTCAGCCCGAAATAAACGCGTTTTTTCAGACAACTGAATGACCATGTAACAGCAAGGCTCAGAAGAGCCCACACACTCAGCTCTTAACCCCAGTGTGCAGAAAGGGTCAAAACGTGTTTTTCAGCAGAAATAAACATGTTTCTGCAAGTTTGGTCAACCCCATGTAAGTTATGGGGCAGTAACAGCACCCTTTTCAAAACGTGTTTTTCAGCCCGAAATAAACGCGTTTTTTCAGACAACTGAATCCCCATGTAACAGCAAGTCTCAGAAGAGCCCACACACTCAGCTCTTAACCCCAGTGTGCAGAAAGGGTCAAAACGTGTTTTTCAGCAGAAATAAACATGTTTCTGCAAGTTTGGTCAACCCCATGTAAGTTATGGGGCAGTAACAGCACCCTTTTCAAAACGTGTTTTTCAGCCCGAAATAAACGCGTTTTTTCAGACAACTGAATGCCCATGTAACAGCAAGTCTCAGAAGAGCCCACACACTCAGCTCTTAACCCCAGTGTGCAGAAAGGGTCAAAACGTGTTTTTCAGCAGAAATAAACATGTTTCTGCAAGTTTGGTCAACCCCATGTAAGTTATGGGGCAGTAACAGCACCCTTTTCAAAACGTGTTTTTCAGCATGAAATAAACGCGTTTTTTCAGACAACTGAATCCCCATGTAACAGCAAGTCTCAGAAGAGCCCACACACTCAGCTCTTAACCCCAGTGTGCAGAAAGGGTCAAAACGTGTTTTTCAGCAGAAATAAACATGTTTCTGCAAGTTTGGTCAACCCCATGTAAGTTATGGGGCAGTAACAGCACCCTTTTCAAAACGTGTTTTTCAGCCCGAAATAAACGCGTTTTTTCAGACAACTGAATGACCATGTAACAGCAAGGCTCAGAAGAGCCCACACACTCAGCTCTTAACCCCAGTGTGCAGAAAGGGTCAAAACGTGTTTTTCAGCAGAAATAAACATGTTTCTGCAAGTTTGGTCAACCCCATGTAAGTTATGGGGCAGTAACAGCACCCTTTTCAAAACGTGTTTTTCAGCCCGAAATAAACGCGTTTTTTCAGACAACTGAATCCCCATGTAACAGCAAGTCTCAGAAGAGCCCACACACTCAGCTCTTAACCCCAGTGTGCAGAAAGGGTCAAAACGTGTTTTTCAGCAGAAATAAACATGTTTCTGCAAGTTTGGTCAACCCCATGTAAGTTATGGGGCAGTAACAGCACCCTTTTCAAAACGTGTTTTTCAGCCCGAAATAAACGCGTTTTTTTCAGACAACTGAATGCCCATGTAACAGCAAGTCTCAGAAGAGCCCACACACTCAGCTCTTAACCCCAGTGTGCAGAAAGGGTCAAAACGTGTTTTTCAGCAGAAATAAACATGTTTCTGCAAGTTTGGTCAACCCCATGTAAGTTATGGGGCAGTAACAGCACCCTTTTCAAAACGTGTTTTTCAGCCCGAAATAAACGCGTTTTTTCAGACAACTGAATCCCCATGTAACAGCAAGTCTCAGAAGAGCCCACACACTCAGCTCTTAACCCCAGTGTGCAGAAAGGGTCAAAACGTGTTTTTCAGCAGAAATAAACATGTTTCTGCAAGTTTGGTCAACCCCATGTAAGTTATGGGGCAGTAACAGCACCCTTTTCAAAACGTGTTTTTCAGCCCGAAATAAACGCGTTTTTTCAGACAACTGAATGCCCATGTAACTGCAAGTCTCAGAAGAGCCCACACACTCAGCTCTTAACCCCAGTGTGCAGAAAGGGTCAAAACGTGTTTTTCAGCAGAAATAAACATGTTTCTGCAAGTTTGGTCAACCCCATGTAAGTTATGGGGCAGTAACAGCACCCTTTTCAAAACGTGTTTTTCAGCCCGAAATAAACGCGTTTTTTCAGACAACTGAATCCCCATGTAACAGCAAGGCTCAGAAGAGCCCACACACTCAGCTCTTAACCCCAGTGTGCAGAAAGGGTCAAAACGTGTTTTTCAGCAGAAATAAACATGTTTCTGCAAGTTTGGTCAACCCCATGTAAGTTATGGGGCAGTAACAGCACCCTTTTCAAAACGTGTTTTTCAGCCCGAAATAAACGCGTTTTTTCAGACAACTGAATGCCCATGTAACAGCAAGTCTCAGAAGAGCCCACACACTCACACACACTCACTCTTAACCCCAGTGTGCAGAAAGGGTCAAAACGTGTTTTTCAGCAGAAATAAACATGTTTCTGCAAGTTTGGTCAACACCATGTAAGTTATGGGGCAGTAACAGCACCCTTTTCAAAACGTGTTTTTCAGCCCGAAATAAACGCGTTTTTTCAGACAACTGAATCCCCATGTAACAGCAAGGCTCAGAAGAGCCCACACACTCAGCTCTTAACCCCAGTGTGCAGAAAGGGTCAAAACGTGTTTTTCAGCAGAAATAAACATGTTTCTGCAAGTTTGGTCAACCCCATGTAAGTTATGGGGCAGTAACAGCACCCTTTTCAAAACGTGTTTTTCAGCCCGAAATAAACGCGTTTTTTCAGACAACTGAATGCCCATGTAACAGCAAGTCTCAGAAGAGCCCACACACTCAGCTCTTAACCCCAGTGTGCAGAAAGGGTCAAAACGTGTTTTTCAGCAGAAATAAACATGTTTCTGCAAGTTTGGTCAACCCCATGTAAGTTATGGGGCAGTAACAGCACCCTTTTCAAAACGTGTTTTTCAGCCCGAAATAAACGCGTTTTTTCAGACAACTGAATCCCCATGTAACAGCAAGTCTCAGAAGAGCCCACACACTCAGCTCTTAACCCCAGTGTGCAGAAAGGGTCAAAACGTGTTTTTCAGCAGAAATAAACATGTTTCTGCAAGTTTGGTCAACACCATGTAAGTTATGGGGCAGTAACAGCACCCTTTTCAAAACGTGTTTTTCAGCCCGAAATAAACGCGTTTTTTCAGACAACTGAATCCCCATGTAACAGCAAGGCTCAGAAGAGCCCACACACTCAGCTCTTAACCCCAGTGTGCAGAAAGGGTCAAAACGTGTTTTTCAGCAGAAATAAACATGTTTCTGCAAGTTTGGTCAACCCCATGTAAGTTATGGGGCAGTAACAGCACACTTTTCAAAACGTGTTTTTCAGCCCGAAATAAACGCGTTTTTTCAGACAACTGAATGACCATGTAACAGCAAGGCTCAGAAGAGCCCACACACTCAGCTCTTAACCCCAGTGTGCAGAAAGGGTCAAAACGTGTTTTTCAGCAGAAATAAACATGTTTCTGCAAGTTTGGTCAACCCCATGTAAGTTATGGGGCAGTAACAGCACCCTTTTCAAAACGTGTTTTTCAGCCCGAAATAAACGCGTTTTTTCAGACAACTGAATCCCCATGTAACAGCAAGTCTCAGAAGAGCCCACACACTCAGCTCTTAACCCCAGTGTGCAGAAAGGGTCAAAACGTGTTTTTCAGCAGAAATAAACATGTTTCTGCAAGTTTGGTCAACACCATGTAAGTTATGGGGCAGTAACAGCACCCTTTTCAAAACGTGTTTTTCAGCCCGAAATAAACGCGTTTTTTCAGACAACTGAATCCCCATGTAACAGCAAGGCTCAGAAGAGCCCACACACTCAGCTCTTAACCCCAGTGTGCAGAAAGGGTCAAAACGTGTTTTTCAGCAGAAATAAACATGTTTCTGCAAGTTTGGTCAACCCCATGTAAGTTATGGGGCAGTAACAGCACACTTTTCAAAACGTGTTTTTCAGCCCGAAATAAACGCGTTTTTTCAGACAACTGAATGCCCATGTAACAGCAAGGCTCAGAAGAGCCCACACACTCAGCTCTTAACCCCAGTGTGCAGAAAGGGTCAAAACGTGTTTTTCAGCAGAAATAAACATGTTTCTGCAAGTTTGGTCAACCCCATGTAAGTTATGGGGCAGTAACAGCACCCTTTTCAAAACGTGTTTTTCAGCCCGAAATAAACGCGTTTTTTCAGACAACTGAATCCCCATGTAACAGCAAGTCTCAGAAGAGCCCACACACTCAGCTCTTAACCCCAGTGTGCAGAAAGGGTCAAAACGTGTTTTTCAGCAGAAATAAACATGTTTCTGCAAGTTTGGTCAACACCATGTAAGTTATGGGGCAGTAACAGCACCCTTTTCAAAACGTGTTTTTCAGCCCGAAATAAACGCGTTTTTTCAGACAACTGAATCCCCATGTAACAGCAAGGCTCAGAAGAGCCCACACACTCAGCTCTTAACCCCAGTGTGCAGAAAGGGTCAAAACGTGTTTTTCAGCAGAAATAAACATGTTTCTGCAAGTTTGGTCAACCCCATGTAAGTTATGGGGCAGTAACAGCACCCTTTTCAAAACGTGTTTTTCAGCCCGAAATAAACGCGTTTTTTCAGACAACTGAATGCCCATGTAACAGCAAGTCTCAGAAGAGCCCACACACTCAGCTCTTAACCCCAGTGTGCAGAAAGGGTCAAAACGTGTTTTTCAGCAGAAATAAACATGTTTCTGCAAGTTTGGTCAACCCCATGTAAGTTATGGGGCAGTAACAGCACCCTTTTCAAAACGTGTTTTTCAGCCCGAAATAAACGCGTTTTTTCAGACAACTGAATGACCATGTAACAGCAAGGCTCAGAAGAGCCCACACACTCAGCTCTTAACCCCAGTGTGCAGAAAGGGTCAAAACGTGTTTTTCAGCAGAAATAAACATGTTTCTGCAAGTTTGGTCAACCCCATGTAAGTTATGGGGCAGTAACAGCACCCTTTTCAAAACGTGTTTTTCAGCCCGAAATAAACGCGTTTTTTCAGACAACTGAATGCCCATGTAACAGCAAGTCTCAGAAGAGCCCACACACTCAGCTCTTAACCCCAGTGTGCAGAAAGGGTCAAAACGTGTTTTTCAGCAGAAATAAACATGTTTCTGCAAGTTTGGTCAACCCCATGTAAGTTATGGGGCAGTAACAGCACCCTTTTCAAAACGTGTTTTTCAGCATGAAATAAACGCGTTTTTTCAGACAACTGAATCCCCATGTAACAGCAAGTCTCAGAAGAGCCCACACACTCAGCTCTTAACCCCAGTGTGCAGAAAGGGTCAAAACGTGTTTTTCAGCAGAAATAAACATGTTTCTGCAAGTTTGGTCAACCCCATGTAAGTTATGGGGCAGTAACAGCACCCTTTTCAAAACGTGTTTTTCAGCCCGAAATAAACGCGTTTTTTCAGACAACTGAATCCCCATGTAACAGCAAGTCTCAGAAGAGCCCACACACTCAGCTCTTAACCCCAGTGTGCAGAAAGGGTCAAAACGTGTTTTTCAGCAGAAATAAACATGTTTCTGCAAGTTTGGTCAACCCCATGTAAGTTATGGGGCAGTAACAGCACCCTTTTCAAAACGTGTTTTTCAGCCCGAAATAAACGCGTTTTTTCAGACAACTGAATGCCCATGTAACAGCAAGTCTCAGAAGAGCCCACACACTCAGCTCTTAACCCCAGTGTGCAGAAAGGGTCAAAACGTGTTTTTCAGCAGAAATAAACATGTTTCTGCAAGTTTGGTCAACCCCATGTAAGTTATGGGGCAGTAACAGCACCCTTTTCAAAACGTGTTTTTCAGCCCGAAATAAACGCGTTTTTTCAGACAACTGAATGACCATGTAACAGCAAGGCTCAGAAGAGCCCACACACTCAGCTCTTAACCCCAGTGTGCAGAAAGGGTCAAAACGTGTTTTTCAGCAGAAATAAACATGTTTCTGCAAGTTTGGTCAACCCCATGTAAGTTATGGGGCAGTAACAGCACCCTTTTCAAAACGTGTTTTTCAGCCCGAAATAAACGCGTTTTTTCAGACAACTGAATCCCCATGTAACAGCAAGTCTCAGAAGAGCCCACACACTCAGCTCTTAACCCCAGTGTGCAGAAAGGGTCAAAACGTGTTTTTCAGCAGAAATAAACATGTTTCTGCAAGTTTGGTCAACCCCATGTAAGTTATGGGGCAGTAACAGCACCCTTTTCAAAACGTGTTTTTCAGCCCGAAATAAACGCGTTTTTTCAGACAACTGAATCCCCATGTAACAGCAAGGCTCAGAAGAGCCCACACACTCAGCTCTTAACCCCAGTGTGCAGAAAGGGTCAAAACGTGTTTTTCAGCAGAAATAAACATGTTTCTGCAAGTTTGGTCAACCCCATGTAAGTTATGGGGCATAAACAGCACACTTTTCAAAACGTGTTTTTCAGCCCGAAATAAACGCGTTTTTTCAGACAACTGAATGCCCATGTAACAGCAAGGCTCAGAAGAGCCCACACACTCAGCTCTTAACCCCAGTGTGCAGAAAGGGTCAAAACGTGTTTTTCAGCAGAAATAAACATGTTTCTGCAAGTTTGGTCAACCCCATGTAAGTTATGGGGCAGTAACAGCACCCTTTTCAAAACGTGTTTTTCAGCATGAAATAAACGCGTTTTTTCAGACAACTGAATCCCCATGTAACAGCAAGTCTCAGAAGAGCCCACACACTCAGCTCTTAACCCCAGTGTGCAGAAAGGGTCAAAACGTGTTTTTCAGCAGAAATAAACATGTTTCTGCAAGTTTGGTCAACCCCATGTAAGTTATGGGGCAGTAACAGCACCCTTTTCAAAACGTGTTTTTCAGCCCGAAATAAACGCGTTTTTTTCAGACAACTGAATCCCCATGTAACAGCAAGTCTCAGAAGAGCCCACACACTCAGCTCTTAACCCCAGTGTGCAGAAAGGGTCAAAACGTGTTTTTCAGCAGAAATAAACATGTTTCTGCAAGTTTGGTCAACACCATGTAAGTTATGGGGCAGTAACAGCACCCTTTTCAAAACGTGTTTTTCAGCCCGAAATAAACGCGTTTTTTCAGACAACTGAATCCCCATGTAACAGCAAGGCTCAGAAGAGCCCACACACTCAGCTCTTAACCCCAGTGTGCAGAAAGGGTCAAAACGTGTTTTTCAGCAGAAATAAACATGTTTCTGCAAGTTTGGTCAACCCCATGTAAGTTATGGGGCAGTAACAGCACCCTTTTCAAAACGTGTTTTTCAGCCCGAAATAAACGCGTTTTTTCAGACAACTGAATCCCCATGTAACAGCAAGGCTCAGAAGAGCCCACACACTCAGCTCTTAACCCCAGTGTGCAGAAAGGGTCAAAACGTGTTTTTCAGCAGAAATAAACATGTTTCTGCAAGTTTGGTCAACCCCATGTAAGTTATGGGGCAGTAACAGCACCCTTTTCAAAACGTGTTTTTCAGCCCGAAATAAACGCGTTTTTTCAGACAACTGAATGCCCATGTAACAGCAAGTCTCAGAAGAGCCCACACACTCAGCTCTTAACCCCAGTGTGCAGAAAGGGTCAAAACGTGTTTTTCAGCAGAAATAAACATGTTTCTGCAAGTTTGGTCAACCCCATGTAAGTTATGGGGCAGTAACAGCACCCTTTTCAAAACGTGTTTTTCAGCCCGAAATAAACGCGTTTTTTCAGACAACTGAATCCCCATGTAACAGCAAGTCTCAGAAGAGCCCACACACTCAGCTCTTAACCCCAGTGTGCAGAAAGGGTCAAAACGTGTTTTTCAGCAGAAATAAACATGTTTCTGCAAGTTTGGTCAACACCATGTAAGTTATGGGGCAGTAACAGCACCCTTTTCAAAACGTGTTTTTCAGCCCGAAATAAACGCGTTTTTTCAGACAACTGAATCCCCATGTAACAGCAAGGCTCAGAAGAGCCCACACACTCAGCTCTTAACCCCAGTGTGCAGAAAGGGTCAAAACGTGTTTTTCAGCAGAAATAAACATGTTTCTGCAAGTTTGGTCAACCCCATGTAAGTTATGGGGCATAAACAGCACACTTTTCAAAACGTGTTTTTCAGCCCGAAATAAACGCGTTTTTTCAGACAACTGAATGCCCATGTAACAGCAAGGTTCAGAAGAGCCCACACACTCAGCTCTTAACCCCAGTGTGCAGAAAGGGTCAAAACGTGTTTTTCAGCAGAAATAAACATGTTTCTGCAAGTTTGGTCAACCCCATGTAAGTTATGGGGCAGTAACAGCACCCTTTTCAAAACGTGTTTTTCAGCCCGAAATAAACGCGTTTTTTCAGACAACTGAATCCCCATGTAACAGCAAGGCTCAGAAGAGCCCACACACTCAGCTCTTAACCCCAGTGTGCAGAAAGGGTCAAAACGTGTTTTTCAGCAGAAATAAACATGTTTCTGCAAGTTTGGTCAACCCCATGTAAGTTATGGGGCAGTAACAGCACTCTTTTCAAAACGTGTTTTTCAGCCCGAAATAAACGCGTTTTTCAGACAACTGAATCCCCATGTAACAGCAAGGCTTAGAAGAGCCCACACACTCAGCTCTTAACCCCAGTGTGCAGAGAGGGTCAAAACGTGTTTTTCAGCAGAAATAAACATGTTTCTGCAAGTTTGGTCAACCCCATGTAAGTTATGG
This sequence comes from Lepisosteus platostomus, assembly GCF_059453375.1. Lineage (NCBI taxonomy): Eukaryota > Metazoa > Chordata > Actinopteri > Semionotiformes > Lepisosteidae > Lepisosteus > Lepisosteus platostomus. The sequence goes on along the minus strand of NW_028291507.1, from coordinate 48,482 downwards.
GGCAGTAACAGCACCCTTTTCAAAACGTGTTTTTCAGCCCGAAATAAACGCGTTTTTTCAGACAACTGAATCCCCATGTAACAGCAAGTCTCAGAAGAGCCCACACACTCAGCTCTTAACCCCAGTGTGCAGAAAGGGTCAAAACGTGTTTTTCAGCAGAAATAAACATGTTTCTGCAAGTTTGGTCAACACCATGTAAGTTATGGGGCAGTAACAGCACCCTTTTCAAAACGTGTTTTTCAGCCCGAAATAAACGCGTTTTTTCAGACAACTGAATCCCCATGTAACAGCAAGGCTCAGAAGAGCCCACACACTCAGCTCTTAACCCCAGTGTGCAGAAAGGGTCAAAACGTGTTTTTCAGCAGAAATAAACATGTTTCTGCAAGTTTGGTCAACCCCATGTAAGTTATGGGGCAGTAACAGCACCCTTTTCAAAACGTGTTTTTCAGCCCGAAATAAACGCGTTTTTTCAGACAACTGAATCCCCATGTAACAGCAAGTCTCAGAAGAGCCCACACACTCAGCTCTTAACCCCAGTGTGCAGAAAGGGTCAAAACGTGTTTTTCAGCAGAAATAAACATGTTTCTGCAAGTTTGGTCAACCCCATGTAAGTTATGGGGCAGTAACAGCACCCTTTTCAAAACGTGTTTTTCAGCCCGAAATAAACGCGTTTTTTCAGACAACTGAATGCCCATGTAACAGCAAGGCTCAGAAGAGCCCACACACTCAGCTCTTAACCCCAGTGTGCAGAAAGGGTCAAAACGTGTTTTTCAGCAGAAATAAACATGTTTCTGCAAGTTTGGTCAACCCCATGTAAGTTATGGGGCAGTAACAGCACCCTTTTCAAAACGTGTTTTTCAGCCCGAAATAAACGCGTTTTTCAGACAACTGAATCCCCATGTAACAGCAAGGCTTAGAAGAGCCCACACACTCAGCTCTTAACCCCAGTGTGCAGAAAGGGTCAAAACGTGTTTTTCAGCAGAAATAAACATGTTTCTGCAAGTTTGGTCAACCCCATGTAAGTTATGGGGCAGTAACAGCACCCTTTTCAAAACGTGTTTTTCAGCCCGAAATAAACGCGTTTTTTCAGACAAGTGAATGCCCATGTAACAGCAAGGCTCAGAAGAGCCCACACACTCAGCTCTTAACCCCAGTGTGCAGAAAGGGTCAAAACGTGTTTTTCAGCAGAAATAAACATGTTTCTGCAAGTTTGGTCAACCCCATGTAAGTTATGGGGCAGTAACAGCACCCTTTTCAAAACGTGTTTTTCAGCCCGAAATAAACGCGTTTTTTCAGACAACTGAATGCCCATGTAACAGCAAGTCTCAGAAGAGCCCACACACTCAGCTCTTAACCCCAGTGTGCAGAAAGGGTCAAAACGTGTTTTTCAGCAGAAATAAACATGTTTCTGCAAGTTTGGTCAACCCCATGTAAGTTATGGGGCAGTAACAGCACCCTTTTCAAAACGTGTTTTTCAGCCCGAAATAAACGCGTTTTTTCAGACAACTGAATGACCATGTAACAGCAAGGCTCAGAAGAGCCCACACACTCAGCTCTTAACCCCAGTGTGCAGAAAGGGTCAAAACGTGTTTTTCAGCAGAAATAAACATGTTTCTGCAAGTTTGGTCAACCCCATGTAAGTTATGGGGCAGTAACAGCACCCTTTTCAAAACGTGTTTTTCAGCCCGAAATAAACGCGTTTTTTCAGACAACTGAATCCCCATGTAACAGCAAGTCTCAGAAGAGCCCACACACTCAGCTCTTAACCCCAGTGTGCAGAAAGGGTCAAAACGTGTTTTTCAGCAGAAATAAACATGTTTCTGCAAGTTTGGTCAACCCCATGTAAGTTATGGGGCAGTAACAGCACCCTTTTCAAAACGTGTTTTTCAGCCCGAAATAAACGCGTTTTTTCAGACAACTGAATGCCCATGTAACAGCAAGTCTCAGAAGAGCCCACACACTCAGCTCTTAACCCCAGTGTGCAGAAAGGGTCAAAACGTGTTTTTCAGCAGAAATAAACATGTTTCTGCAAGTTTGGTCAACCCCATGTAAGTTATGGGGCAGTAACAGCACCCTTTTCAAAACGTGTTTTTCAGCCCGAAATAAACGCGTTTTTTCAGACAACTGAATCCCCATGTAACAGCAAGTCTCAGAAGAGCCCACACACTCAGCTCTTAACCCCAGTGTGCAGAAAGGGTCAAAACGTGTTTTTCAGCAGAAATAAACATGTTTCTGCAAGTTTGGTCAACCCCATGTAAGTTATGGGGCAGTAACAGCACCCTTTTCAAAACGTGTTTTTCAGCCCGAAATAAACGCGTTTTTTCAGACAACTGAATGCCCATGTAACAGCAAGTCTCAGAAGAGCCCACACACTCAGCTCTTAACCCCAGTGTGCAGAAAGGGTCAAAACGTGTTTTTCAGCAGAAATAAACATGTTTCTGCAAGTTTGGTCAACCCCATGTAAGTTATGGGGCAGTAACAGCACCCTTTTCAAAACGTGTTTTTCAGCCCGAAATAAACGCGTTTTTTCAGACAACTGAATGACCATGTAACAGCAAGGCTCAGAAGAGCCCACACACTCAGCTCTTAACCCCAGTGTGCAGAAAGGGTCAAAACGTGTTTTTCAGCAGAAATAAACATGTTTCTGCAAGTTTGGTCAACCCCATGTAAGTTATGGGGCAGTAACAGCACCCTTTTCAAAACGTGTTTTTCAGCCCGAAATAAACGCGTTTTTTCAGACAACTGAATCCCCATGTAACAGCAAGTCTCAGAAGAGCCCACACACTCAGCTCTTAACCCCAGTGTGCAGAAAGGGTCAAAACGTGTTTTTCAGCAGAAATAAACATGTTTCTGCAAGTTTGGTCAACCCCATGTAAGTTATGGGGCAGTAACAGCACCCTTTTCAAAACGTGTTTTTCAGCCCGAAATAAACGCGTTTTTTCAGACAACTGAATGCCCATGTAACAGCAAGTCTCAGAAGAGCCCACACACTCAGCTCTTAACCCCAGTGTGCAGAAAGGGTCAAAACGTGTTTTTCAGCAGAAATAAACATGTTTCTGCAAGTTTGGTCAACCCCATGTAAGTTATGGGGCAGTAACAGCACCCTTTTCAAAACGTGTTTTTCAGCATGAAATAAACGCGTTTTTTCAGACAACTGAATCCCCATGTAACAGCAAGTCTCAGAAGAGCCCACACACTCAGCTCTTAACCCCAGTGTGCAGAAAGGGTCAAAACGTGTTTTTCAGCAGAAATAAACATGTTTCTGCAAGTTTGGTCAACCCCATGTAAGTTATGGGGCAGTAACAGCACCCTTTTCAAAACGTGTTTTTCAGCCCGAAATAAACGCGTTTTTTCAGACAACTGAATGACCATGTAACAGCAAGGCTCAGAAGAGCCCACACACTCAGCTCTTAACCCCAGTGTGCAGAAAGGGTCAAAACGTGTTTTTCAGCAGAAATAAACATGTTTCTGCAAGTTTGGTCAACCCCATGTAAGTTATGGGGCAGTAACAGCACCCTTTTCAAAACGTGTTTTTCAGCCCGAAATAAACGCGTTTTTTCAGACAACTGAATCCCCATGTAACAGCAAGTCTCAGAAGAGCCCACACACTCAGCTCTTAACCCCAGTGTGCAGAAAGGGTCAAAACGTGTTTTTCAGCAGAAATAAACATGTTTCTGCAAGTTTGGTCAACCCCATGTAAGTTATGGGGCAGTAACAGCACCCTTTTCAAAACGTGTTTTTCAGCCCGAAATAAACGCGTTTTTTCAGACAACTGAATGCCCATGTAACAGCAAGTCTCAGAAGAGCCCACACACTCAGCTCTTAACCCCAGTGTGCAGAAAGGGTCAAAACGTGTTTTTCAGCAGAAATAAACATGTTTCTGCAAGTTTGGTCAACCCCATGTAAGTTATGGGGCAGTAACAGCACCCTTTTCAAAACGTGTTTTTCAGCCCGAAATAAACGCGTTTTTTCAGACAACTGAATCCCCATGTAACAGCAAGTCTCAGAAGAGCCCACACACTCAGCTCTTAACCCCAGTGTGCAGAAAGGGTCAAAACGTGTTTTTCAGCAGAAATAAACATGTTTCTGCAAGTTTGGTCAACCCCATGTAAGTTATGGGGCAGTAACAGCACCCTTTTCAAAACGTGTTTTTCAGCCCGAAATAAACGCGTTTTTTCAGACAACTGAATGCCCATGTAACTGCAAGTCTCAGAAGAGCCCACACACTCAGCTCTTAACCCCAGTGTGCAGAAAGGGTCAAAACGTGTTTTTCAGCAGAAATAAACATGTTTCTGCAAGTTTGGTCAACCCCATGTAAGTTATGGGGCAGTAACAGCACCCTTTTCAAAACGTGTTTTTCAGCCCGAAATAAACGCGTTTTTTCAGACAACTGAATGACCATGTAACAGCAAGGCTCAGAAGAGCCCACACACTCAGCTCTTAACCCCAGTGTGCAGAAAGGGTCAAAACGTGTTTTTCAGCAGAAATAAACATGTTTCTGCAAGTTTGGTCAACCCCATGTAAGTTATGGGGCAGTAACAGCACCCTTTTCAAAACGTGTTTTTCAGCCCGAAATAAACGCGTTTTTTCAGACAACTGAATCCCCATGTAACAGCAAGTCTCAGAAGAGCCCACACACTCAGCTCTTAACCCCAGTGTGCAGAAAGGGTCAAAACGTGTTTTTCAGCAGAAATAAACATGTTTCTGCAAGTTTGGTCAACACCATGTAAGTTATGGGGCAGTAACAGCACCCTTTTCAAAACGTGTTTTTCAGCCCGAAATAAACGCGTTTTTTCAGACAACTGAATCCCCATGTAACAGCAAGGCTCAGAAGAGCCCACACACTCAGCTCTTAACCCCAGTGTGCAGAAAGGGTCAAAACGTGTTTTTCAGCAGAAATAAACATGTTTCTGCAAGTTTGGTCAACCCCATGTAAGTTATGGGGCAGTAACAGCACACTTTTCAAAACGTGTTTTTCAGCCCGAAATAAACGCGTTTTTTCAGACAACTGAATGCCCATGTAACAGCAAGGCTCAGAAGAGCCCACACACTCAGCTCTTAACCCCAGTGTGCAGAAAGGGTCAAAACGTGTTTTTCAGCAGAAATAAACATGTTTCTGCAAGTTTGGTCAACCCCATGTAAGTTATGGGGCAGTAACAGCACCCTTTTCAAAACGTGTTTTTCAGCCCGAAATAAACGCGTTTTTTCAGACAACTGAATCCCCATGTAACAGCAAGTCTCAGAAGAGCCCACACACTCAGCTCTTAACCCCAGTGTGCAGAAAGGGTCAAAACGTGTTTTTCAGCAGAAATAAACATGTTTCTGCAAGTTTGGTCAACACCATGTAAGTTATGGGGCAGTAACAGCACCCTTTTCAAAACGTGTTTTTCAGCCCGAAATAAACGCGTTTTTTCAGACAACTGAATCCCCATGTAACAGCAAGGCTCAGAAGAGCCCACACACTCAGCTCTTAACCCCAGTGTGCAGAAAGGGTCAAAACGTGTTTTTCAGCAGAAATAAACATGTTTCTGCAAGTTTGGTCAACCCCATGTAAGTTATGGGGCAGTAACAGCACCCTTTTCAAAACGTGTTTTTCAGCCCGAAATAAACGCGTTTTTTCAGACAACTGAATGCCCATGTAACAGCAAGTCTCAGAAGAGCCCACACACTCAGCTCTTAACCCCAGTGTGCAGAAAGGGTCAAAACGTGTTTTTCAGCAGAAATAAACATGTTTCTGCAAGTTTGGTCAACCCCATGTAAGTTATGGGGCAGTAACAGCACCCTTTTCAAAACGTGTTTTTCAGCCCGAAATAAACGCGTTTTTTCAGACAACTGAATGACCATGTAACAGCAAGGCTCAGAAGAGCCCACACACTCAGCTCTTAACCCCAGTGTGCAGAAAGGGTCAAAACGTGTTTTTCAGCAGAAATAAACATGTTTCTGCAAGTTTGGTCAACCCCATGTAAGTTATGGGGCAGTAACAGCACCCTTTTCAAAACGTGTTTTTCAGCCCGAAATAAACGCGTTTTTTCAGACAACTGAATGCCCATGTAACAGCAAGTCTCAGAAGAGCCCACACACTCAGCTCTTAACCCCAGTGTGCAGAAAGGGTCAAAACGTGTTTTTCAGCAGAAATAAACATGTTTCTGCAAGTTTGGTCAACCCCATGTAAGTTATGGGGCAGTAACAGCACCCTTTTCAAAACGTGTTTTTCAGCCCGAAATAAACGCGTTTTTTCAGACAACTGAATGCCCATGTAACTGCAAGTCTCAGAAGAGCCCACACACTCAGCTCTTAACCCCAGTGTGCAGAAAGGGTCAAAACGTGTTTTTCAGCAGAAATAAACATGTTTCTGCAAGTTTGGTCAACCCCATGTAAGTTATGGGGCAGTAACAGCACCCTTTTCAAAACGTGTTTTTCAGCCCGAAATAAACGCGTTTTTTCAGACAACTGAATGCCCATGTAACAGCAAGTCTCAGAAGAGCCCACACACTCAGCTCTTAACCCCAGTGTGCAGAAAGGGTCAAAACGTGTTTTTCAGCAGAAATAAACATGTTTCTGCAAGTTTGGTCAACCCCATGTAAGTTATGGGGCAGTAACAGCACCCTTTTCAAAACGTGTTTTTCAGCCCGAAATAAACGCGTTTTTTCAGACAACTGAATGCCCATGTAACTGCAAGTCTCAGAAGAGCCCACACACTCAGCTCTTAACCCCAGTGTGCAGAAAGGGTCAAAACGTGTTTTTCAGCAGAAATAAACATGTTTCTGCAAGTTTGGTCAACCCCATGTAAGTTATGGGGCAGTAACAGCACCCTTTTCAAAACGTGTTTTTCAGCCCGAAATAAACGCGTTTTTTCAGACAACTGAATGACCATGTAACAGCAAGGCTCAGAAGAGCCCACACACTCAGCTCTTAACCCCAGTGTGCAGAAAGGGTCAAAACGTGTTTTTCAGCAGAAATAAACATGTTTCTGCAAGTTTGGTCAACCCCATGTAAGTTATGGGGCAGTAACAGCACCCTTTTCAAAACGTGTTTTTCAGCCCGAAATAAACGCGTTTTTTCAGACAACTGAATCCCCATGTAACAGCAAGTCTCAGAAGAGCCCACACACTCAGCTCTTAACCCCAGTGTGCAGAAAGGGTCAAAACGTGTTTTTCAGCAGAAATAAACATGTTTCTGCAAGTTTGGTCAACACCATGTAAGTTATGGGGCAGTAACAGCACCCTTTTCAAAACGTGTTTTTCAGCCCGAAATAAACGCGTTTTTTCAGACAACTGAATCCCCATGTAACAGCAAGGCTCAGAAGAGCCCACACACTCAGCTCTTAACCCCAGTGTGCAGAAAGGGTCAAAACGTGTTTTTCAGCAGAAATAAACATGTTTCTGCAAGTTTGGTCAACCCCATGTAAGTTATGGGGCAGTAACAGCACACTTTTCAAAACGTGTTTTTCAGCCCGAAATAAACGCGTTTTTTCAGACAACTGAATGCCCATGTAACAGCAAGGCTCAGAAGAGCCCACACACTCAGCTCTTAACCCCAGTGTGCAGAAAGGGTCAAAACGTGTTTTTCAGCAGAAATAAACATGTTTCTGCAAGTTTGGTCAACCCCATGTAAGTTATGGGGCAGTAACAGCACCCTTTTCAAAACGTGTTTTTCAGCCCGAAATAAACGCGTTTTTTCAGACAACTGAATCCCCATGTAACAGCAAGTCTCAGAAGAGCCCACACACTCAGCTCTTAACCCCAGTGTGCAGAAAGGGTCAAAACGTGTTTTTCAGCAGAAATAAACATGTTTCTGCAAGTTTGGTCAACCCCATGTAAGTTATGGGGCAGTAACAGCACCCTTTTCAAAACGTGTTTTTCAGCCCGAAATAAACGCGTTTTTTCAGACAACTGAATGCCCATGTAACAGCAAGTCTCAGAAGAGCCCACACACTCAGCTCTTAACCCCAGTGTGCAGAAAGGGTCAAAACGTGTTTTTCAGCAGAAATAAACATGTTTCTGCAAGTTTGGTCAACCCCATGTAAGTTATGGGGCAGTAACAGCACCCTTTTCAAAACGTGTTTTTCAGCATGAAATAAACGCGTTTTTTCAGACAACTGAATCCCCATGTAACAGCAAGTCTCAGAAGAGCCCACACACTCAGCTCTTAACCCCAGTGTGCAGAAAGGGTCAAAACGTGTTTTTCAGCAGAAATAAACATGTTTCTGCAAGTTTGGTCAACCCCATGTAAGTTATGGGGCAGTAACAGCACCCTTTTCAAAACGTGTTTTTCAGCCCGAAATAAACGAGTTTTTTCAGACAACTGAATGACCATGTAACAGCAAGGCTCAGAAGAGCCCACACACTCAGCTCTTAACCCCAGTGTGCAGAAAGGGTCAAAACGTGTTTTTCAGCAGAAATAAACATGTTTCTGCAAGTTTGGTCAACCCCATGTAAGTTATGGGGCAGTAACAGCACCCTTTTCAAAACGTGTTTTTCAGCCCGAAATAAACGCGTTTTTTCAGACAACTGAATCCCCATGTAACAGCAAGTCTCAGAAGAGCCCACACACTCAGCTCTTAACCCCAGTGTGCAGAAAGGGTCAAAACGTGTTTTTCAGCAGAAATAAACATGTTTCTGCAAGTTTGGTCAACCCCATGTAAGTTATGGGGCAGTAACAGCACCCTTTTCAAAACGTGTTTTTCAGCCCGAAATAAACGCGTTTTTTCAGACAACTGAATGCCCATGTAACAGCAAGTCTCAGAAGAGCCCACACACTCAGCTCTTAACCCCAGTGTGCAGAAAGGGTCAAAACGTGTTTTTCAGCAGAAATAAACATGTTTCTGCAAGTTTGGTCAACCCCATGTAAGTTATGGGGCAGTAACAGCACCCTTTTCAAAACGTGTTTTTCAGCCCGAAATAAACGCGTTTTTTCAGACAACTGAATCCCCATGTAACAGCAAGTCTCAGAAGAGCCCACACACTCAGCTCTTAACCCCAGTGTGCAGAAAGGGTCAAAACGTGTTTTTCAGCAGAAATAAACATGTTTCTGCAAGTTTGGTCAACCCCATGTAAGTTATGGGGCAGTAACAGCACCCTTTTCAAAACGTGTTTTTCAGCCCGAAATAAACGCGTTTTTTCAGACAACTGAATGCCCATGTAACTGCAAGTCTCAGAAGAGCCCACACACTCAGCTCTTAACCCCAGTGTGCAGAAAGGGTCAAAACGTGTTTTTCAGCAGAAATAAACATGTTTCTGCAAGTTTGGTCAACCCCATGTAAGTTATGGGGCAGTAACAGCACCCTTTTCAAAACGTGTTTTTCAGCCCGAAATAAACGCGTTTTTTCAGACAACTGAATGACCATGTAACAGCAAGGCTCAGAAGAGCCCACACACTCAGCTCTTAACCCCAGTGTGCAGAAAGGGTCAAAACGTGTTTTTCAGCAGAAATAAACATGTTTCTGCAAGTTTGGTCAACCCCATGTAAGTTATGGGGCAGTAACAGCACCCTTTTCAAAACGTGTTTTTCAGCCCGAAATAAACGCGTTTTTTCAGACAACTGAATCCCCATGTAACAGCAAGTCTCAGAAGAGCCCACACACTCAGCTCTTAACCCCAGTGTGCAGAAAGGGTCAAAACGTGTTTTTCAGCAGAAATAAACATGTTTCTGCAAGTTTGGTCAACACCATGTAAGTTATGGGGCAGTAACAGCACCCTTTTCAAAACGTGTTTTTCAGCCCGAAATAAACGCGTTTTTTCAGACAACTGAATCCCCATGTAACAGCAAGGCTCAGAAGAGCCCACACACTCAGCTCTTAACCCCAGTGTGCAGAAAGGGTCAAAACGTGTTTTTCAGCAGAAATAAACATGTTTCTGCAAGTTTGGTCAACCCCATGTAAGTTATGGGGCAGTAACAGCACACTTTTCAAAACGTGTTTTTCAGCCCGAAATAAACGCGTTTTTTCAGACAACTGAATGCCCATGTAACAGCAAGGCTCAGAAGAGCCCACACACTCAGCTCTTAACCCCAGTGTGCAGAAAGGGTCAAAACGTGTTTTTCAGCAGAAATAAACATGTTTCTGCAAGTTTGGTCAACCCCATGTAAGTTATGGGGCAGTAACAGCACCCTTTTCAAAACGTGTTTTTCAGCCCGAAATAAACGCGTTTTTTCAGACAACTGAATCCCCATGTAACAGCAAGTCTCAGAAGAGCCCACACACTCAGCTCTTAACCCCAGTGTGCAGAAAGGGTCAAAACGTGTTTTTCAGCAGAAATAAACATGTTTCTGCAAGTTTGGTCAACACCATGTAAGTTATGGGGCAGTAACAGCACCCTTTTCAAAACGAGTTTTTCAGCCCGAAATAAACGCGTTTTTTCAGACAACTGAATCCCCATGTAACAGCAAGGCTCAGAAGAGCCCACACACTCAGCTCTTAACCCCAGTGTGCAGAAAGGGTCAAAACGTGTTTTTCAGCAGAAATAAACATGTTTCTGCAAGTTTGGTCAACCCCATGTAAGTTATGGGGCAGTAACAGCACCCTTTTCAAAACGTGTTTTTCAGCCCGAAATAAACGCGTTTTTTCAGACAACTGAATGCCCATGTAACAGCAAGTCTCAGAAGAGCCCACACACTCAGCTCTTAACCCCAGTGTGCAGAAAGGGTCAAAACGTGTTTTACAGCAGAAATAAACATGTTTCTGCAAGTTTGGTCAACCCCATGTAAGTTATGGGGCAGTAACAGCACCCTTTTCAAAACGTGTTTTTCAGCCCGAAATAAACGCGTTTTTTCAGACAACTGAATGACCATGTAACAGCAAGGCTCAGAAGAGCCCACACACTCAGCTCTTAACCCCAGTGTGCAGAAAGGGTCAAAACGTGTTTTTCAGCAGAAATAAACATGTTTCTGCAAGTTTGGTCAACCCCATGTAAGTTATGGGGCAGTAACAGCACCCTTTTCAAAACGTGTTTTTCAGCCCGAAATAAACGCGTTTTTTCAGACAACTGAATCCCCATGTAACAGCAAGTCTCAGAAGAGCCCACACACTCAGCTCTTAACCCCAGTGTGCAGAAAGGGTCAAAACGTGTTTTTCAGCAGAAATAAACATGTTTCTGCAAGTTTGGTCAACACCATGTAAGTTATGGGGCAGTAACAGCACCCTTTTCAAAACGTGTTTTTCAGCCCGAAATAAACGCGTTTTTTCAGACAACTGAATCCCCATGTAACAGCAAGGCTCAGAAGAGCCCACACACTCAGCTCTTAACCCCAGTGTGCAGAAAGGGTCAAAACGTGTTTTTCAGCAGAAATAAACATGTTTCTGCAAGTTTGGTCAACCCCATGTAAGTTATGGGGCAGTAACAGCACACTTTTCAAAACGTGTTTTTCAGCCCGAAATAAACGCGTTTTTTCAGACAACTGAATGCCCATGTAACAGCAAGGCTCAGAAGAGCCCACACACTCAGCTCTTAACCCCAGTGTGCAGAAAGGGTCAAAACGTGTTTTTCAGCAGAAATAAACATGTTTCTGCAAGTTTGGTCAACCCCATGTAAGTTATGGGGCAGTAACAGCACCCTTTTCAAAACGTGTTTTTCAGCCCGAAATAAACGCGTTTTTTCAGACAACTGAATCCCCATGTAACAGCAAGTCTCAGAAGAGCCCACACACTCAGCTCTTAACCCCAGTGTGCAGAAAGGGTCAAAACGTGTTTTTCAGCAGAAATAAACATGTTTCTGCAAGTTTGGTCAACCCCATGTAAGTTATGGGGCAGTAACAGCACCCTTTTCAAAACGTGTTTTTCAGCCCGAAATAAACGCGTTTTTTCAGACAACTGAATGCCCATGTAACAGCAAGTCTCAGAAGAGCCCACACACTCAGCTCTTAACCCCAGTGTGCAGAAAGGGTCAAAACGTGTTTTTCAGCAGAAATAAACATGTTTCTGCAAGTTTGGTCAACCCCATGTAAGTTATGGGGCAGTAACAGCACCCTTTTCAAAACGTGTTTTTCAGCATGAAATAAACGCGTTTTTTCAGACAACTGAATCCCCATGTAACAGCAAGTCTCAGAAGAGCCCACACACTCAGCTCTTAACCCCAGTGTGCAGAAAGGGTCAAAACGTGTTTTTCAGCAGAAATAAACATGTTTCTGCAAGTTTGGTCAACCCCATGTAAGTTATGGGGCAGTAACAGCACCCTTTTCAAAACGTGTTTTTCAGCCCGAAATAAACGCGTTTTTTCAGACAACTGAATGACCATGTAACAGCAAGGCTCAGAAGAGCCCACACACTCAGCTCTTAACCCCAGTGTGCAGAAAGGGTCAAAACGTGTTTTTCAGCAGAAATAAACATGTTTCTGCAAGTTTGGTCAACCCCATGTAAGTTATGGGGCAGTAACAGCACCCTTTTCAAAACGTGTTTTTCAGCCCGAAATAAACGCGTTTTTTCAGACAACTGAATCCCCATGTAACAGCAAGTCTCAGAAGAGCCCACACACTCAGCTCTTAACCCCAGTGTGCAGAAAGGGTCAAAACGTGTTTTTCAGCAGAAATAAACATGTTTCTGCAAGTTTGGTCAACCCCATGTAAGTTATGGGGCAGTAACAGCACCCTTTTCAAAACGTGTTTTTCAGCCCGAAATAAACGCGTTTTTTCAGACAACTGAATGCCCATGTAACAGCAAGTCTCAGAAGAGCCCACACACTCAGCTCTTAACCCCAGTGTGCAGAAAGGGTCAAAACGTGTTTTTCAGCAGAAATAAACATGTTTCTGCAAGTTTGGTCAACCCCATGTAAGTTATGGGGCAGTAACAGCACCCTTTTCAAAACGTGTTTTTCAGCCCGAAATAAACGCGTTTTTTCAGACAACTGAATCCCCATGTAACAGCAAGTCTCAGAAGAGCCCACACACTCAGCTCTTAACCCCAGTGTGCAGAAAGGGTCAAAACGTGTTTTTCAGCAGAAATAAACATGTTTCTGCAAGTTTGGTCAACCCCATGTAAGTTATGGGGCAGTAACAGCACCCTTTTCAAAACGTGTTTTTCAGCCCGAAATAAACGCGTTTTTTCAGACAACTGAATGCCCATGTAACTGCAAGTCTCAGAAGAGCCCACACACTCAGCTCTTAACCCCAGTGTGCAGAAAGGGTCAAAACGTGTTTTTCAGCAGAAATAAACATGTTTCTGCAAGTTTGGTCAACCCCATGTAAGTTATGGGGCAGTAACAGCACCCTTTTCAAAACGTGTTTTTCAGCCCGAAATAAACGCGTTTTTTCAGACAACTGAATGACCATGTAACAGCAAGGCTCAGAAGAGCCCACACACTCAGCTCTTAACCCCAGTGTGCAGAAAGGGTCAAAACGTGTTTTTCAGCAGAAATAAACATGTTTCTGCAAGTTTGGTCAACCCCATGTAAGTTATGGGGCAGTAACAGCACCCTTTTCAAAACGTGTTTTTCAGCCCGAAATAAACGCGTTTTTTCAGACAACTGAATCCCCATGTAACAGCAAGTCTCAGAAGAGCCCACACACTCAGCTCTTAACCCCAGTGTGCAGAAAGGGTCAAAACGTGTTTTTCAGCAGAAATAAACATGTTTCTGCAAGTTTGGTCAACACCATGTAAGTTATGGGGCAGTAACAGCACCCTTTTCAAAACGTGTTTTTCAGCCCGAAATAAACGCGTTTTTTCAGACAACTGAATCCCCATGTAACAGCAAGGCTCAGAAGAGCCCACACACTCAGCTCTTAACCCCAGTGTGCAGAAAGGGTCAAAACGTGTTTTTCAGCAGAAATAAACATGTTTCTGCAAGTTTGGTCAACCCCATGTAAGTTATGGGGCAGTAACAGCACACTTTTCAAAACGTGTTTTTCAGCCCGAAATAAACGCGTTTTTTCAGACAACTGAATGCCCATGTAACAGCAAGGCTCAGAAGAGCCCACACACTCAGCTCTTAACCCCAGTGTGCAGAAAGGGTCAAAACGTGTTTTTCAGCAGAAATAAACATGTTTCTGCAAGTTTGGTCAACCCCATGTAAGTTATGGGGCAGTAACAGCACCCTTTTCAAAACGTGTTTTTCAGCCCGAAATAAACGCGTTTTTTCAGACAACTGAATCCCCATGTAACAGCAAGTCTCAGAAGAGCCCACACACTCAGCTCTTAACCCCAGTGTGCAGAAAGGGTCAAAACGTGTTTTTCAGCAGAAATAAACATGTTTCTGCAAGTTTGGTCAACACCATGTAAGTTATGGGGCAGTAACAGCACCCTTTTCAAAACGTGTTTTTCAGCCCGAAATAAACGCGTTTTTTCAGACAACTGAATCCCCATGTAACAGCAAGGCTCAGAAGAGCCCACACACTCAGCTCTTAACCCCAGTGTGCAGAAAGGGTCAAAACGTGTTTTTCAGCAGAAATAAACATGTTTCTGCAAGTTTGGTCAACCCCATGTAAGTTATGGGGCAGTAACAGCACCCTTTTCAAAACGTGTTTTTCAGCCCGAAATAAACGCGTTTTTTCAGACAACTGAATGCCCATGTAACAGCAAGTCTCAGAAGAGCCCACACACTCAGCTCTTAACCCCAGTGTGCAGAAAGGGTCAAAACGTGTTTTTCAGCAGAAATAAACATGTTTCTGCAAGTTTGGTCAACCCCATGTAAGTTATGGGGCAGTAACAGCACCCTTTTCAAAACGTGTTTTTCAGCCCGAAATAAACGCGTTTTTTCAGACAACTGAATCCCCATGTAACAGCAAGTCTCAGAAGAGCCCACACACTCAGCTCTTAACCCCAGTGTGCAGAAAGGGTCAAAACGTGTTTTTCAGCAGAAATAAACATGTTTCTGCAAGTTTGGTCAACCCCATGTAAGTTATGGGGCAGTAACAGCACCCTTTTCAAAACGTGTTTTTCAGCCCGAAATAAACGCGTTTTTTCAGACAACTGAATGCCCATGTAACAGCAAGTCTCAGAAGAGCCCACACACTCAGCTCTTAACCCCAGTGTGCAGAAAGGGTCAAAACGTGTTTTTCAGCAGAAATAAACATGTTTCTGCAAGTTTGGTCAACCCCATGTAAGTTATGGGGCAGTAACAGCACCCTTTTCAAAACGTGTTTTTCAGCCCGAAATAAACGCGTTTTTTCAGACAACTGAATGACCATGTAACAGCAAGGCTCAGAAGAGCCCACACACTCAGCTCTTAACCCCAGTGTGCAGAAAGGGTCAAAACGTGTTTTTCAGCAGAAATAAACATGTTTCTGCAAGTTTGGTCAACCCCATGTAAGTTATGGGGCAGTAACAGCACCCTTTTCAAAACGTGTTTTTCAGCCCGAAATAAACGCGTTTTTTCAGACAACTGAATCCCCATGTAACAGCAAGTCTCAGAAGAGCCCACACACTCAGCTCTTAACCCCAGTGTGCAGAAAGGGTCAAAACGTGTTTTTCAGCAGAAATAAACATGTTTCTGCAAGTTTGGTCAACCCCATGTAAGTTATGGGGCAGTAACAGCACCCTTTTCAAAACGTGTTTTTCAGCCCGAAATAAACGCGTTTTTTCAGACAACTGAATGCCCATGTAACAGCAAGTCTCAGAAGAGCCCACACACTCAGCTCTTAACCCCAGTGTGCAGAAAGGGTCAAAACGTGTTTTTCAGCAGAAATAAACATGTTTCTGCAAGTTTGGTCAACCCCATGTAAGTTATGGGGCAGTAACAGCACCCTTTTCAAAACGTGTTTTTCAGCATGAAATAAACGCGTTTTTTCAGACAACTGAATCCCCATGTAACAGCAAGTCTCAGAAGAGCCCACACACTCAGCTCTTAACCCCAGTGTGCAGAAAGGGTCAAAACGTGTTTTTCAGCAGAAATAAACATGTTTCTGCAAGTTTGGTCAACCCCATGTAAGTTATGGGGCAGTAACAGCACCCTTTTCAAAACGTGTTTTTCAGCCCGAAATAAACGCGTTTTTTCAGACAACTGAATGACCATGTAACAGCAAGGCTCAGAAGAGCCCACACAGTCAGCTCTTAACCCCAGTGTGCAGAAAGGGTCAAAACGTGTTTTTCAGCAGAAATAAACATGTTTCTGCAAGTTTGGTCAACCCCATGTAAGTTATGGGGCAGTAACAGCACCCTTTTCAAAACGTGTTTTTCAGCCCGAAATAAACGCGTTTTTTCAGACAACTGAATGACCATGTAACAGCAAGGCTCAGAAGAGCCCACACACTCAGCTCTTAACCCCAGTGTGCAGAAAGGGTCAAAACGTGTTTTTCAGCAGAAATAAACATGTTTCTGCAAGTTTGGTCAACCCCATGTAAGTTATGGGGCAGTAACAGCACCCTTTTCAAAACGTGTTTTTCAGCCCGAAATAAACGCGTTTTTTCAGACAACTGAATCCCCATGTAACAGCAAGTCTCAGAAGAGCCCACACACTCAGCTCTTAACCCCAGTGTGCAGAAAGGGTCAAAACGTGTTTTTCAGCAGAAATAAACATGTTTCTGCAAGTTTGGTCAACACCATGTAAGTTATGGGGCAGTAACAGCACCCTTTTCAAAACGTGTTTTTCAGCCCGAAATAAACGCGTTTTTTCAGACAACTGAATCCCCATGTAACAGCAAGGCTCAGAAGAGCCCACACACTCAGCTCTTAACCCCAGTGTGCAGAAAGGGTCAAAACGTGTTTTTCAGCAGAAATAAACATGTTTCTGCAAGTTTGGTCAACCCCATGTAAGTTATGGGGCAGTAACAGCACACTTTTCAAAACGTGTTTTTCAGCCCGAAATAAACGCGTTTTTTCAGACAACTGAATGCCCATGTAACAGCAAGGCTCAGAAGAGCCCACACACTCAGCTCTTAACCCCAGTGTGCAGAAAGGGTCAAAACGTGTTTTTCAGCAGAAATAAACATGTTTCTGCAAGTTTGGTCAACCCCATGTAAGTTATGGGGCAGTAACAGCACCCTTTTCAAAACGTGTTTTTCAGCCCGAAATAAACGCGTTTTTTCAGACAACTGAATCCCCATGTAACAGCAAGTCTCAGAAGAGCCCACACACTCAGCTCTTAACCCCAGTGTGCAGAAAGGGTCAAAACGTGTTTTTCAGCAGAAATAAACATGTTTCTGCAAGTTTGGTCAACACCATGTAAGTTATGGGGCAGTAACAGCACCCTTTTCAAAACGTGTTTTTCAGCCCGAAATAAACGCGTTTTTTCAGACAACTGAATCCCCATGTAACAGCAAGGCTCAGAAGAGCCCACACACTCAGCTCTTAACCCCAGTGTGCAGAAAGGGTCAAAACGTGTTTTTCAGCAGAAATAAACATGTTTCTGCAAGTTTGGTCAACCCCATGTAAGTTATGGGGCAGTAACAGCACCCTTTTCAAAACGTGTTTTTCAGCCCGAAATAAACGCGTTTTTTCAGACAACTGAATGCCCATGTAACAGCAAGTCTCAGAAGAGCCCACACACTCAGCTCTTAACCCCAGTGTGCAGAAAGGGTCAAAACGTGTTTTTCAGCAGAAATAAACATGTTTCTGCAAGTTTGGTCAACCCCATGTAAGTTATGGGGCAGTAACAGCACCCTTTTCAAAACGTGTTTTTCAGCCCGAAATAAACGCGTTTTTTCAGACAACTGAATGACCATGTAACAGCAAGGCTCAGAAGAGCCCACACACTCAGCTCTTAACCCCAGTGTGCAGAAAGGGTCAAAACGTGTTTTTCAGCAGAAATAAACATGTTTCTGCAAGTTTGGTCAACCCCATGTAAGTTATGGGGCAGTAACAGCACCCTTTTCAAAACGTGTTTTTCAGCCCGAAATAAACGCGTTTTTTCAGACAACTGAATGCCCATGTAACAGCAAGTCTCAGAAGAGCCCACACACTCAGCTCTTAACCCCAGTGTGCAGAAAGGGTCAAAACGTGTTTTTCAGCAGAAATAAACATGTTTCTGCAAGTTTGGTCAACCCCATGTAAGTTATGGGGCAGTAACAGCACCCTTTTCAAAACGTGTTTTTCAGCCCGAAATAAACGCGTTTTTTCAGACAACTGAATGCCCATGTAACTGCAAGTCTCAGAAGAGCCCACACACTCAGCTCTTAACCCCAGTGTGCAGAAAGGGTCAAAACGTGTTTTTCAGCAGAAATAAACATGTTTCTGCAAGTTTGGTCAACCCCATGTAAGTTATGGGGCAGTAACAGCACCCTTTTCAAAACGTGTTTTTCAGCCCGAAATAAACGCGTTTTTTCAGACAACTGAATGCCCATGTAACAGCAAGTCTCAGAAGAGCCCACACACTCAGCTCTTAACCCCAGTGTGCAGAAAGGGTCAAAACGTGTTTTTCAGCAGAAATAAACATGTTTCTGCAAGTTTGGTCAACCCCATGTAAGTTATGGGGCAGTAACAGCACCCTTTTCAAAACGTGTTTTTCAGCCCGAAATAAACGCGTTTTTTCAGACAACTGAATGCCCATGTAACTGCAAGTCTCAGAAGAGCCCACACACTCAGCTCTTAACCCCAGTGTGCAGAAAGGGTCAAAACGTGTTTTTCAGCAGAAATAAACATGTTTCTGCAAGTTTGGTCAACCCCATGTAAGTTATGGGGCAGTAACAGCACCCTTTTCAAAACGTGTTTTTCAGCCCGAAATAAACGCGTTTTTTCAGACAACTGAATGACCATGTAACAGCAAGGCTCAGAAGAGCCCACACACTCAGCTCTTAACCCCAGTGTGCAGAAAGGGTCAAAACGTGTTTTTCAGCAGAAATAAACATGTTTCTGCAAGTTTGGTCAACCCCATGTAAGTTATGGGGCAGTAACAGCACCCTTTTCAAAACGTGTTTTTCAGCCCGAAATAAACGCGTTTTTTCAGACAACTGAATCCCCATGTAACAGCAAGTCTCAGAAGAGCCCACACACTCAGCTCTTAACCCCAGTGTGCAGAAAGGGTCAAAACGTGTTTTTCAGCAGAAATAAACATGTTTCTGCAAGTTTGGTCAACACCATGTAAGTTATGGGGCAGTAACAGCACCCTTTTCAAAACGTGTTTTTCAGCCCGAAATAAACGCGTTTTTTCAGACAACTGAATCCCCATGTAACAGCAAGGCTCAGAAGAGCCCACACACTCAGCTCTTAACCCCAGTGTGCAGAAAGGGTCAAAACGTGTTTTTCAGCAGAAATAAACATGTTTCTGCAAGTTTGGTCAACCCCATGTAAGTTATGGGGCAGTAACAGCACACTTTTCAAAACGTGTTTTTCAGCCCGAAATAAACGCGTTTTTTCAGACAACTGAATGCCCATGTAACAGCAAGGCTCAGAAGAGCCCACACACTCAGCTCTTAACCCCAGTGTGCAGAAAGGGTCAAAACGTGTTTTTCAGCAGAAATAAACATGTTTCTGCAAGTTTGGTCAACCCCATGTAAGTTATGGGGCAGTAACAGCACCCTTTTCAAAACGTGTTTTTCAGCCCGAAATAAACGCGTTTTTTCAGACAACTGAATGCCCATGTAACAGCAAGTCTCAGAAGAGCCCACACACTCAGCTCTTAACCCCAGTGTGCAGAAAGGGTCAAAACGTGTTTTTCAGCAGAAATAAACATGTTTCTGCAAGTTTGGTCAACCCCATGTAAGTTATGGGGCAGTAACAGCACCCTTTTCAAAACGTGTTTTTCAGCCCGAAATAAACGCGTTTTTTCAGACAACTGAATGACCATGTAACAGCAAGGCTCAGAAGAGCCCACACACTCAGCTCTTAACCCCAGTGTGCAGAAAGGGTCAAAACGTGTTTTTCAGCAGAAATAAACATGTTTCTGCAAGTTTGGTCAACCCCATGTAAGTTATGGGGCAGTAACAGCACCCTTTTCAAAACGTGTTTTTCAGCCCGAAATAAACGCGTTTTTTCAGACAACTGAATGCCCATGTAACAGCAAGTCTCAGAAGAGCCCACACACTCAGCTCTTAACCCCAGTGTGCAGAAAGGGTCAAAACGTGTTTTTCAGCAGAAATAAACATGTTTCTGCAAGTTTGGTCAACCCCATGTAAGTTATGGGGCAGTAACAGCACCCTTTTCAAAACGTGTTTTTCAGCCCGAAATAAACGCGTTTTTTCAGACAACTGAATGCCCATGTAACTGCAAGTCTCAGAAGAGCCCACACACTCAGCTCTTAACCCCAGTGTGCAGAAAGGGTCAAAACGTGTTTTTCAGCAGAAATAAACATGTTTCTGCAAGTTTGGTCAACCCCATGTAAGTTATGGGGCAGTAACAGCACCCTTTTCAAAACGTGTTTTTCAGCCCGAAATAAACGCGTTTTTTCAGACAACTGAATGCCCATGTAACAGCAAGTCTCAGAAGAGCCCACACACTCAGCTCTTAACCCCAGTGTGCAGAAAGGGTCAAAACGTGTTTTTCAGCAGAAATAAACATGTTTCTGCAAGTTTGGTCAACCCCATGTAAGTTATGGGGCAGTAACAGCACCCTTTTCAAAACGTGTTTTTCAGCCCGAAATAAACGCGTTTTTTCAGACAACTGAATGCCCATGTAACTGCAAGTCTCAGAAGAGCCCACACACTCAGCTCTTAACACCAGTGTGCAGAAAGGGTCAAAACGTGTTTTTCAGCAGAAATAAACATGTTTCTGCAAGTTTGGTCAACCCCATGTAAGTTATGGGGCAGTAACAGCACCCTTTTCAAAACGTGTTTTTCAGCCCGAAATAAACGCGTTTTTTCAGACAACTGAATGACCATGTAACAGCAAGGCTCAGAAGAGCCCACACACTCAGCTCTTAACCCCAGTGTGCAGAAAGGGTCAAAACGTGTTTTTCAGCAGAAATAAACATGTTTCTGCAAGTTTGGTCAACCCCATGTAAGTTATGGGGCAGTAACAGCACCCTTTTCAAAACGTGTTTTTCAGCCCGAAATAAACGCGTTTTTTCAGACAACTGAATCCCCATGTAACAGCAAGTCTCAGAAGAGCCCACACACTCAGCTCTTAACCCCAGTGTGCAGAAAGGGTCAAAACGTGTTTTTCAGCAGAAATAAACATGTTTCTGCAAGTTTGGTCAACACCATGTAAGTTATGGGGCAGTAACAGCACCCTTTTCAAAACGTGTTTTTCAGCCCGAAATAAACGCGTTTTTTCAGACAACTGAATCCCCATGTAACAGCAAGGCTCAGAAGAGCCCACACACTCAGCTCTTAACCCCAGTGTGCAGAAAGGGTCAAAACGTGTTTTTCAGCAGAAATAAACATGTTTCTGCAAGTTTGGTCAACCCCATGTAAGTTATGGGGCAGTAACAGCACACTTTTCAAAACGTGTTTTTCAGCCCGAAATAAACGCGTTTTTTCAGACAACTGAATGCCCATGTAACAGCAAGGCTCAGAAGAGCCCACACACTCAGCTCTTAACCCCAGTGTGCAGAAAGGGTCAAAACGTGTTTTTCAGCAGAAATAAACATGTTTCTGCAAGTTTGGTCAACCCCATGTAAGTTATGGGGCAGTAACAGCACCCTTTTCAAAACGTGTTTTTCAGCCCGAAATAAACGCGTTTTTTCAGACAACTGAATGCCCATGTAACAGCAAGTCTCAGAAGAGCCCACACACTCAGCTCTTAACCCCAGTGTGCAGAAAGGGTCAAAACGTGTTTTTCAGCAGAAATAAACATGTTTCTGCAAGTTTGGTCAACCCCATGTAAGTTATGGGGCAGTAACAGCACCCTTTTCAAAACGTGTTTTTCAGCCCGAAATAAACGCGTTTTTTCAGACAACTGAATGACCATGTAACAGCAAGGCTCAGAAGAGCCCACACACTCAGCTCTTAACCCCAGTGTGCAGAAAGGGTCAAAACGTGTTTTTCAGCAGAAATAAACATGTTTCTGCAAGTTTGGTCAACCCCATGTAAGTTATGGGGCAGTAACAGCACCCTTTTCAAAACGTGTTTTTCAGCCCGAAATAAACGCGTTTTTTCAGACAACTGAATGCCCATGTAACAGCAAGTCTCAGAAGAGCCCACACACTCAGCTCTTAACCCCAGTGTGCAGAAAGGGTCAAAACGTGTTTTTCAGCAGAAATAAACATGTTTCTGCAAGTTTGGTCAACCCCATGTAAGTTATGGGGCAGTAACAGCACCCTTTTCAAAACGTGTTTTTCAGCATGAAATAAACGCGTTTTTTCAGACAACTGAATCCCCATGTAACAGCAAGTCTCAGAAGAGCCCACACACTCAGCTCTTAACCCCAGTGTGCAGAAAGGGTCAAAACGTGTTTTTCAGCAGAAATAAACATGTTTCTGCAAGTTTGGTCAACCCCATGTAAGTTATGGGGCAGTAACAGCACCCTTTTCAAAACGTGTTTTTCAGCCCGAAATAAACGCGTTTTTTCAGACAACTGAATCCCCATGTAACAGCAAGTCTCAGAAGAGCCCACACACTCAGCTCTTAACCCCAGTGTGCAGAAAGGGTCAAAACGTGTTTTTCAGCAGAAATAAACATGTTTCTGCAAGTTTGGTCAACCCCATGTAAGTTATGGGGCAGTAACAGCACCCTTTTCAAAACGTGTTT
Source organism: Lepisosteus platostomus (assembly GCF_059453375.1). NCBI lineage: Eukaryota > Metazoa > Chordata > Actinopteri > Semionotiformes > Lepisosteidae > Lepisosteus > Lepisosteus platostomus. Next base: position 25,997 of record NW_028291507.1, on the reverse strand, counting down.
TTCAGCCCGAAATAAACGCGTTTTTTCAGACAACTGAATGCCCATGTAACAGCAAGTCTCAGAAGAGCCCACACACTCAGCTCTTAACCCCAGTGTGCAGAAAGGGTCAAAACGTGTTTTTCAGCAGAAATAAACATGTTTCTGCAAGTTTGGTCAACCCCATGTAAGTTATGGGGCAGTAACAGCACCCTTTTCAAAACGTGTTTTTCAGCCCGAAATAAACGCGTTTTTTCAGACAACTGAATGACCATGTAACAGCAAGGCTCAGAAGAGCCCACACACTCAGCTCTTAACCCCAGTGTGCAGAAAGGGTCAAAACGTGTTTTTCAGCAGAAATAAACATGTTTCTGCAAGTTTGGTCAACCCCATGTAAGTTATGGGGCAGTAACAGCACCCTTTTCAAAACGTGTTTTTCAGCCCGAAATAAACGCGTTTTTTCAGACAACTGAATCCCCATGTAACAGCAAGTCTCAGAAGAGCCCACACACTCAGCTCTTAACCCCAGTGTGCAGAAAGGGTCAAAACGTGTTTTTCAGCAGAAATAAACATGTTTCTGCAAGTTTGGTCAACCCCATGTAAGTTATGGGGCAGTAACAGCACCCTTTTCAAAACGTGTTTTTCAGCCCGAAATAAACGCGTTTTTTCAGACAACTGAATCCCCATGTAACAGCAAGTCTCAGAAGAGCCCACACACTCAGCTCTTAACCCCAGTGTGCAGAAAGGGTCAAAACGTGTTTTTCAGCAGAAATAAACATGTTTCTGCAAGTTTGGTCAACCCCATGTAAGTTATGGGGCAGTAACAGCACCCTTTTCAAAACGTGTTTTTCAGCCCGAAATAAACGCGTTTTTTCAGACAACTGAATGCCCATGTAACTGCAAGTCTCAGAAGAGCCCACACACTCAGCTCTTAACCCCAGTGTGCAGAAAGGGTCAAAACGTGTTTTTCAGCAGAAATAAACATGTTTCTGCAAGTTTGGTCAACCCCATGTAAGTTATGGGGCAGTAACAGCACCCTTTTCAAAACGTGTTTTTCAGCCCGAAATAAACGCGTTTTTTCAGACAACTGAATGACCATGTAACAGCAAGGCTCAGAAGAGCCCACACACTCAGCTCTTAACCCCAGTGTGCAGAAAGGGTCAAAACGTGTTTTTCAGCAGAAATAAACATGTTTCTGCAAGTTTGGTCAACCCCATGTAAGTTATGGGGCAGTAACAGCACCCTTTTCAAAACGTGTTTTTCAGCCCGAAATAAACGCGTTTTTTCAGACAACTGAATCCCCATGTAACAGCAAGTCTCAGAAGAGCCCACACACTCAGCTCTTAACCCCAGTGTGCAGAAAGGGTCAAAACGTGTTTTTCAGCAGAAATAAACATGTTTCTGCAAGTTTGGTCAACACCATGTAAGTTATGGGGCAGTAACAGCACCCTTTTCAAAACGTGTTTTTCAGCCCGAAATAAACGCGTTTTTTCAGACAACTGAATCCCCATGTAACAGCAAGGCTCAGAAGAGCCCACACACTCAGCTCTTAACCCCAGTGTGCAGAAAGGGTCAAAACGTGTTTTTCAGCAGAAATAAACATGTTTCTGCAAGTTTGGTCAACCCCATGTAAGTTATGGGGCAGTAACAGCACACTTTTCAAAACGTGTTTTTCAGCCCGAAATAAACGCGTTTTTTCAGACAACTGAATGCCCATGTAACAGCAAGGCTCAGAAGAGCCCACACACTCAGCTCTTAACCCCAGTGTGCAGAAAGGGTCAAAACGTGTTTTTCAGCAGAAATAAACATGTTTCTGCAAGTTTGGTCAACCCCATGTAAGTTATGGGGCAGTAACAGCACCCTTTTCAAAACGTGTTTTTCAGCCCGAAATAAACGCGTTTTTTCAGACAACTGAATCCCCATGTAACAGCAAGTCTCAGAAGAGCCCACACACTCAGCTCTTAACCCCAGTGTGCAGAAAGGGTCAAAACGTGTTTTTCAGCAGAAATAAACATGTTTCTGCAAGTTTGGTCAACACCATGTAAGTTATGGGGCAGTAACAGCACCCTTTTCAAAACGTGTTTTTCAGCCCGAAATAAACGCGTTTTTTCAGACAACTGAATCCCCATGTAACAGCAAGGCTCAGAAGAGCCCACACACTCAGCTCTTAACCCCAGTGTGCAGAAAGGGTCAAAACGTGTTTTTCAGCAGAAATAAACATGTTTCTGCAAGTTTGGTCAACCCCATGTAAGTTATGGGGCAGTAACAGCACCCTTTTCAAAACGTGTTTTTCAGCCCGAAATAAACGCGTTTTTTCAGACAACTGAATGCCCATGTAACAGCAAGTCTCAGAAGAGCCCACACACTCAGCTCTTAACCCCAGTGTGCAGAAAGGGTCAAAACGTGTTTTTCAGCAGAAATAAACATGTTTCTGCAAGTTTGGTCAACCCCATGTAAGTTATGGGGCAGTAACAGCACCCTTTTCAAAACGTGTTTTTCAGCCCGAAATAAACGCGTTTTTTCAGACAACTGAATCCCCATGTAACAGCAAGTCTCAGAAGAGCCCACACACTCAGCTCTTAACCCCAGTGTGCAGAAAGGGTCAAAACGTGTTTTTCAGCAGAAATAAACATGTTTCTGCAAGTTTGGTCAACCCCATGTAAGTTATGGGGCAGTAACAGCACCCTTTTCAAAACGTGTTTTTCAGCCCGAAATAAACGCGTTTTTTCAGACAACTGAATGCCCATGTAACAGCAAGTCTCAGAAGAGCCCACACACTCAGCTCTTAACCCCAGTGTGCAGAAAGGGTCAAAACGTGTTTTTCAGCAGAAATAAACATGTTTCTGCAAGTTTGGTCAACCCCATGTAAGTTATGGGGCAGTAACAGCACCCTTTTCAAAACGTGTTTTTCAGCCCGAAATAAACGCGTTTTTTCAGACAACTGAATGACCATGTAACAGCAAGGCTCAGAAGAGCCCACACACTCAGCTCTTAACCCCAGTGTGCAGAAAGGGTCAAAACGTGTTTTTCAGCAGAAATAAACATGTTTCTGCAAGTTTGGTCAACCCCATGTAAGTTATGGGGCAGTAACAGCACCCTTTTCAAAACGTGTTTTTCAGCCCGAAATAAACGCGTTTTTTCAGACAACTGAATCCCCATGTAACAGCAAGTCTCAGAAGAGCCCACACACTCAGCTCTTAACCCCAGTGTGCAGAAAGGGTCAAAACGTGTTTTTCAGCAGAAATAAACATGTTTCTGCAAGTTTGGTCAACCCCATGTAAGTTATGGGGCAGTAACAGCACCCTTTTCAAAACGTGTTTTTCAGCCCGAAATAAACGCGTTTTTTCAGACAACTGAATGCCCATGTAACAGCAAGTCTCAGAAGAGCCCACACACTCAGCTCTTAACCCCAGTGTGCAGAAAGGGTCAAAACGTGTTTTTCAGCAGAAATAAACATGTTTCTGCAAGTTTGGTCAACCCCATGTAAGTTATGGGGCAGTAACAGCACCCTTTTCAAAACGTGTTTTTCAGCATGAAATAAACGCGTTTTTTCAGACAACTGAATCCCCATGTAACAGCAAGTCTCAGAAGAGCCCACACACTCAGCTCTTAACCCCAGTGTGCAGAAAGGGTCAAAACGTGTTTTTCAGCAGAAATAAACATGTTTCTGCAAGTTTGGTCAACCCCATGTAAGTTATGGGGCAGTAACAGCACCCTTTTCAAAACGTGTTTTTCAGCCCGAAATAAACGCGTTTTTTCAGACAACTGAATGACCATGTAACAGCAAGGCTCAGAAGAGCCCACACAGTCAGCTCTTAACCCCAGTGTGCAGAAAGGGTCAAAACGTGTTTTTCAGCAGAAATAAACATGTTTCTGCAAGTTTGGTCAACCCCATGTAAGTTATGGGGCAGTAACAGCACCCTTTTCAAAACGTGTTTTTCAGCCCGAAATAAACGCGTTTTTTCAGACAACTGAATGACCATGTAACAGCAAGGCTCAGAAGAGCCCACACACTCAGCTCTTAACCCCAGTGTGCAGAAAGGGTCAAAACGTGTTTTTCAGCAGAAATAAACATGTTTCTGCAAGTTTGGTCAACCCCATGTAAGTTATGGGGCAGTAACAGCACCCTTTTCAAAACGTGTTTTTCAGCCCGAAATAAACGCGTTTTTTCAGACAACTGAATCCCCATGTAACAGCAAGTCTCAGAAGAGCCCACACACTCAGCTCTTAACCCCAGTGTGCAGAAAGGGTCAAAACGTGTTTTTCAGCAGAAATAAACATGTTTCTGCAAGTTTGGTCAACACCATGTAAGTTATGGGGCAGTAACAGCACCCTTTTCAAAACGTGTTTTTCAGCCCGAAATAAACGCGTTTTTTCAGACAACTGAATCCCCATGTAACAGCAAGGCTCAGAAGAGCCCACACACTCAGCTCTTAACCCCAGTGTGCAGAAAGGGTCAAAACGTGTTTTTCAGCAGAAATAAACATGTTTCTGCAAGTTTGGTCAACCCCATGTAAGTTATGGGGCAGTAACAGCACACTTTTCAAAACGTGTTTTTCAGCCCGAAATAAACGCGTTTTTTCAGACAACTGAATGCCCATGTAACAGCAAGGCTCAGAAGAGCCCACACACTCAGCTCTTAACCCCAGTGTGCAGAAAGGGTCAAAACGTGTTTTTCAGCAGAAATAAACATGTTTCTGCAAGTTTGGTCAACCCCATGTAAGTTATGGGGCAGTAACAGCACCCTTTTCAAAACGTGTTTTTCAGCCCGAAATAAACGCGTTTTTTCAGACAACTGAATCCCCATGTAACAGCAAGTCTCAGAAGAGCCCACACACTCAGCTCTTAACCCCAGTGTGCAGAAAGGGTCAAAACGTGTTTTTCAGCAGAAATAAACATGTTTCTGCAAGTTTGGTCAACACCATGTAAGTTATGGGGCAGTAACAGCACCCTTTTCAAAACGTGTTTTTCAGCCCGAAATAAACGCGTTTTTTCAGACAACTGAATCCCCATGTAACAGCAAGGCTCAGAAGAGCCCACACACTCAGCTCTTAACCCCAGTGTGCAGAAAGGGTCAAAACGTGTTTTTCAGCAGAAATAAACATGTTTCTGCAAGTTTGGTCAACCCCATGTAAGTTATGGGGCAGTAACAGCACCCTTTTCAAAACGTGTTTTTCAGCCCGAAATAAACGCGTTTTTTCAGACAACTGAATGCCCATGTAACAGCAAGTCTCAGAAGAGCCCACACACTCAGCTCTTAACCCCAGTGTGCAGAAAGGGTCAAAACGTGTTTTTCAGCAGAAATAAACATGTTTCTGCAAGTTTGGTCAACCCCATGTAAGTTATGGGGCAGTAACAGCACCCTTTTCAAAACGTGTTTTTCAGCCCGAAATAAACGCGTTTTTTCAGACAACTGAATGACCATGTAACAGCAAGGCTCAGAAGAGCCCACACACTCAGCTCTTAACCCCAGTGTGCAGAAAGGGTCAAAACGTGTTTTTCAGCAGAAATAAACATGTTTCTGCAAGTTTGGTCAACCCCATGTAAGTTATGGGGCAGTAACAGCACCCTTTTCAAAACGTGTTTTTCAGCCCGAAATAAACGCGTTTTTTCAGACAACTGAATGCCCATGTAACAGCAAGTCTCAGAAGAGCCCACACACTCAGCTCTTAACCCCAGTGTGCAGAAAGGGTCAAAACGTGTTTTTCAGCAGAAATAAACATGTTTCTGCAAGTTTGGTCAACCCCATGTAAGTTATGGGGCAGTAACAGCACCCTTTTCAAAACGTGTTTTTCAGCCCGAAATAAACGCGTTTTTTCAGACAACTGAATGCCCATGTAACTGCAAGTCTCAGAAGAGCCCACACACTCAGCTCTTAACCCCAGTGTGCAGAAAGGGTCAAAACGTGTTTTTCAGCAGAAATAAACATGTTTCTGCAAGTTTGGTCAACCCCATGTAAGTTATGGGGCAGTAACAGCACCCTTTTCAAAACGTGTTTTTCAGCCCGAAATAAACGCGTTTTTTCAGACAACTGAATGCCCATGTAACAGCAAGTCTCAGAAGAGCCCACACACTCAGCTCTTAACCCCAGTGTGCAGAAAGGGTCAAAACGTGTTTTTCAGCAGAAATAAACATGTTTCTGCAAGTTTGGTCAACCCCATGTAAGTTATGGGGCAGTAACAGCACCCTTTTCAAAACGTGTTTTTCAGCCCGAAATAAACGCGTTTTTTCAGACAACTGAATGCCCATGTAACTGCAAGTCTCAGAAGAGCCCACACACTCAGCTCTTAACCCCAGTGTGCAGAAAGGGTCAAAACGTGTTTTTCAGCAGAAATAAACATGTTTCTGCAAGTTTGGTCAACCCCATGTAAGTTATGGGGCAGTAACAGCACCCTTTTCAAAACGTGTTTTTCAGCCCGAAATAAACGCGTTTTTTCAGACAACTGAATGACCATGTAACAGCAAGGCTCAGAAGAGCCCACACACTCAGCTCTTAACCCCAGTGTGCAGAAAGGGTCAAAACGTGTTTTTCAGCAGAAATAAACATGTTTCTGCAAGTTTGGTCAACCCCATGTAAGTTATGGGGCAGTAACAGCACCCTTTTCAAAACGTGTTTTTCAGCCCGAAATAAACGCGTTTTTTCAGACAACTGAATCCCCATGTAACAGCAAGTCTCAGAAGAGCCCACACACTCAGCTCTTAACCCCAGTGTGCAGAAAGGGTCAAAACGTGTTTTTCAGCAGAAATAAACATGTTTCTGCAAGTTTGGTCAACACCATGTAAGTTATGGGGCAGTAACAGCACCCTTTTCAAAACGTGTTTTTCAGCCCGAAATAAACGCGTTTTTTCAGACAACTGAATCCCCATGTAACAGCAAGGCTCAGAAGAGCCCACACACTCAGCTCTTAACCCCAGTGTGCAGAAAGGGTCAAAACGTGTTTTTCAGCAGAAATAAACATGTTTCTGCAAGTTTGGTCAACCCCATGTAAGTTATGGGGCAGTAACAGCACACTTTTCAAAACGTGTTTTTCAGCCCGAAATAAACGCGTTTTTTCAGACAACTGAATGCCCATGTAACAGCAAGGCTCAGAAGAGCCCACACACTCAGCTCTTAACCCCAGTGTGCAGAAAGGGTCAAAACGTGTTTTTCAGCAGAAATAAACATGTTTCTGCAAGTTTGGTCAACCCCATGTAAGTTATGGGGCAGTAACAGCACCCTTTTCAAAACGTGTTTTTCAGCCCGAAATAAACGCGTTTTTTCAGACAACTGAATGCCCATGTAACAGCAAGTCTCAGAAGAGCCCACACACTCAGCTCTTAACCCCAGTGTGCAGAAAGGGTCAAAACGTGTTTTTCAGCAGAAATAAACATGTTTCTGCAAGTTTGGTCAACCCCATGTAAGTTATGGGGCAGTAACAGCACCCTTTTCAAAACGTGTTTTTCAGCCCGAAATAAACGCGTTTTTTCAGACAACTGAATGACCATGTAACAGCAAGGCTCAGAAGAGCCCACACACTCAGCTCTTAACCCCAGTGTGCAGAAAGGGTCAAAACGTGTTTTTCAGCAGAAATAAACATGTTTCTGCAAGTTTGGTCAACCCCATGTAAGTTATGGGGCAGTAACAGCACCCTTTTCAAAACGTGTTTTTCAGCCCGAAATAAACGCGTTTTTTCAGACAACTGAATGCCCATGTAACAGCAAGTCTCAGAAGAGCCCACACACTCAGCTCTTAACCCCAGTGTGCAGAAAGGGTCAAAACGTGTTTTTCAGCAGAAATAAACATGTTTCTGCAAGTTTGGTCAACCCCATGTAAGTTATGGGGCAGTAACAGCACCCTTTTCAAAACGTGTTTTTCAGCCCGAAATAAACGCGTTTTTTCAGACAACTGAATGCCCATGTAACTGCAAGTCTCAGAAGAGCCCACACACTCAGCTCTTAACCCCAGTGTGCAGAAAGGGTCAAAACGTGTTTTTCAGCAGAAATAAACATGTTTCTGCAAGTTTGGTCAACCCCATGTAAGTTATGGGGCAGTAACAGCACCCTTTTCAAAACGTGTTTTTCAGCCCGAAATAAACGCGTTTTTTCAGACAACTGAATGCCCATGTAACAGCAAGTCTCAGAAGAGCCCACACACTCAGCTCTTAACCCCAGTGTGCAGAAAGGGTCAAAACGTGTTTTTCAGCAGAAATAAACATGTTTCTGCAAGTTTGGTCAACCCCATGTAAGTTATGGGGCAGTAACAGCACCCTTTTCAAAACGTGTTTTTCAGCCCGAAATAAACGCGTTTTTTCAGACAACTGAATGCCCATGTAACTGCAAGTCTCAGAAGAGCCCACACACTCAGCTCTTAACCCCAGTGTGCAGAAAGGGTCAAAACGTGTTTTTCAGCAGAAATAAACATGTTTCTGCAAGTTTGGTCAACCCCATGTAAGTTATGGGGCAGTAACAGCACCCTTTTCAAAACGTGTTTTTCAGCCCGAAATAAACGCGTTTTTTCAGACAACTGAATGACCATGTAACAGCAAGGCTCAGAAGAGCCCACACACTCAGCTCTTAACCCCAGTGTGCAGAAAGGGTCAAAACGTGTTTTTCAGCAGAAATAAACATGTTTCTGCAAGTTTGGTCAACCCCATGTAAGTTATGGGGCAGTAACAGCACCCTTTTCAAAACGTGTTTTTCAGCCCGAAATAAACGCGTTTTTTCAGACAACTGAATCCCCATGTAACAGCAAGTCTCAGAAGAGCCCACACACTCAGCTCTTAACCCCAGTGTGCAGAAAGGGTCAAAACGTGTTTTTCAGCAGAAATAAACATGTTTCTGCAAGTTTGGTCAACACCATGTAAGTTATGGGGCAGTAACAGCACCCTTTTCAAAACGTGTTTTTCAGCCCGAAATAAACGCGTTTTTTCAGACAACTGAATCCCCATGTAACAGCAAGGCTCAGAAGAGCCCACACACTCAGCTCTTAACCCCAGTGTGCAGAAAGGGTCAAAACGTGTTTTTCAGCAGAAATAAACATGTTTCTGCAAGTTTGGTCAACCCCATGTAAGTTATGGGGCAGTAACAGCACACTTTTCAAAACGTGTTTTTCAGCCCGAAATAAACGCGTTTTTTCAGACAACTGAATGCCCATGTAACAGCAAGGCTCAGAAGAGCCCACACACTCAGCTCTTAACCCCAGTGTGCAGAAAGGGTCAAAACGTGTTTTTCAGCAGAAATAAACATGTTTCTGCAAGTTTGGTCAACCCCATGTAAGTTATGGGGCAGTAACAGCACCCTTTTCAAAACGTGTTTTTCAGCCCGAAATAAACGCGTTTTTTCAGACAACTGAATGCCCATGTAACAGCAAGTCTCAGAAGAGCCCACACACTCAGCTCTTAACCCCAGTGTGCAGAAAGGGTCAAAACGTGTTTTTCAGCAGAAATAAACATGTTTCTGCAAGTTTGGTCAACCCCATGTAAGTTATGGGGCAGTAACAGCACCCTTTTCAAAACGTGTTTTTCAGCCCGAAATAAACGCGTTTTTTCAGACAACTGAATGACCATGTAACAGCAAGGCTCAGAAGAGCCCACACACTCAGCTCTTAACCCCAGTGTGCAGAAAGGGTCAAAACGTGTTTTTCAGCAGAAATAAACATGTTTCTGCAAGTTTGGTCAACCCCATGTAAGTTATGGGGCAGTAACAGCACCCTTTTCAAAACGTGTTTTTCAGCCCGAAATAAACGCGTTTTTTCAGACAACTGAATGCCCATGTAACAGCAAGTCTCAGAAGAGCCCACACACTCAGCTCTTAACCCCAGTGTGCAGAAAGGGTCAAAACGTGTTTTTCAGCAGAAATAAACATGTTTCTGCAAGTTTGGTCAACCCCATGTAAGTTATGGGGCAGTAACAGCACCCTTTTCAAAACGTGTTTTTCAGCATGAAATAAACGCGTTTTTTCAGACAACTGAATCCCCATGTAACAGCAAGTCTCAGAAGAGCCCACACACTCAGCTCTTAACCCCAGTGTGCAGAAAGGGTCAAAACGTGTTTTTCAGCAGAAATAAACATGTTTCTGCAAGTTTGGTCAACCCCATGTAAGTTATGGGGCAGTAACAGCACCCTTTTCAAAACGTGTTTTTCAGCCCGAAATAAACGCGTTTTTTCAGACAACTGAATCCCCATGTAACAGCAAGTCTCAGAAGAGCCCACACACTCAGCTCTTAACCCCAGTGTGCAGAAAGGGTCAAAACGTGTTTTTCAGCAGAAATAAACATGTTTCTGCAAGTTTGGTCAACCCCATGTAAGTTATGGGGCAGTAACAGCACCCTTTTCAAAACGTGTTTTTCAGCCCGAAATAAACGCGTTTTTTCAGACAACTGAATGCCCATGTAACAGCAAGTCTCAGAAGAGCCCACACACTCAGCTCTTAACCCCAGTGTGCAGAAAGGGTCAAAACGTGTTTTTCAGCAGAAATAAACATGTTTCTGCAAGTTTGGTCAACCCCATGTAAGTTATGGGGCAGTAACAGCACCCTTTTCAAAACGTGTTTTTCAGCCCGAAATAAACGCGTTTTTTCAGACAACTGAATGACCATGTAACAGCAAGGCTCAGAAGAGCCCACACACTCAGCTCTTAACCCCAGTGTGCAGAAAGGGTCAAAACGTGTTTTTCAGCAGAAATAAACATGTTTCTGCAAGTTTGGTCAACCCCATGTAAGTTATGGGGCAGTAACAGCACCCTTTTCAAAACGTGTTTTTCAGCCCGAAATAAACGCGTTTTTTCAGACAACTGAATCCCCATGTAACAGCAAGGCTCAGAAGAGCCCACACACTCAGCTCTTAACCCCAGTGTGCAGAAAGGGTCAAAACGTGTTTTTCAGCAGAAATAAACATGTTTCTGCAAGTTTGGTCAACCCCATGTAAGTTATGGGGCATAAACAGCACACTTTTCAAAACGTGTTTTTCAGCCCGAAATAAACGCGTTTTTTCAGACAACTGAATGCCCATGTAACAGCAAGGCTCAGAAGAGCCCACACACTCAGCTCTTAACCCCAGTGTGCAGAAAGGGTCAAAACGTGTTTTTCAGCAGAAATAAACATGTTTCTGCAAGTTTGGTCAACCCCATGTAAGTTATGGGGCAGTAACAGCACCCTTTTCAAAACGTGTTTTTCAGCATGAAATAAACGCGTTTTTTCAGACAACTGAATCCCCATGTAACAGCAAGTCTCAGAAGAGCCCACACACTCAGCTCTTAACCCCAGTGTGCAGAAAGGGTCAAAACGTGTTTTTCAGCAGAAATAAACATGTTTCTGCAAGTTTGGTCAACCCCATGTAAGTTATGGGGCAGTAACAGCACCCTTTTCAAAACGTGTTTTTCAGCCCGAAATAAACGCGTTTTTTCAGACAACTGAATCCCCATGTAACAGCAAGTCTCAGAAGAGCCCACACACTCAGCTCTTAACCCCAGTGTGCAGAAAGGGTCAAAACGTGTTTTTCAGCAGAAATAAACATGTTTCTGCAAGTTTGGTCAACACCATGTAAGTTATGGGGCAGTAACAGCACCCTTTTCAAAACGTGTTTTTCAGCCCGAAATAAACGCGTTTTTTCAGACAACTGAATCCCCATGTAACAGCAAGGCTCAGAAGAGCCCACACACTCAGCTCTTAACCCCAGTGTGCAGAAAGGGTCAAAACGTGTTTTTCAGCAGAAATAAACATGTTTCTGCAAGTTTGGTCAACCCCATGTAAGTTATGGGGCAGTAACAGCACCCTTTTCAAAACGTGTTTTTCAGCCCGAAATAAACGCGTTTTTTCAGACAACTGAATCCCCATGTAACAGCAAGGCTCAGAAGAGCCCACACACTCAGCTCTTAACCCCAGTGTGCAGAAAGGGTCAAAACGTGTTTTTCAGCAGAAATAAACATGTTTCTGCAAGTTTGGTCAACCCCATGTAAGTTATGGGGCAGTAACAGCACCCTTTTCAAAACGTGTTTTTCAGCCCGAAATAAACGCGTTTTTTCAGACAACTGAATCCCCATGTAACAGCAAGTCTCAGAAGAGCCCACACACTCAGCTCTTAACCCCAGTGTGCAGAAAGGGTCAAAACGTGTTTTTCAGCAGAAATAAACATGTTTCTGCAAGTTTGGTCAACCCCATGTAAGTTATGGGGCAGTAACAGCACCCTTTTCAAAACGTGTTTTTCAGCCCGAAATAAACGCGTTTTTTCAGACAACTGAATGACCATGTAACAGCAAGGCTCAGAAGAGCCCACACACTCAGCTCTTAACCCCAGTGTGCAGAAAGGGTCAAAACGTGTTTTTCAGCAGAAATAAACATGTTTCTGCAAGTTTGGTCAACCCCATGTAAGTTATGGGGCAGTAACAGCACCCTTTTCAAAACGTGTTTTTCAGCCCGAAATAAACGCGTTTTTTCAGACAACTGAATCCCCATGTAACAGCAAGTCTCAGAAGAGCCCACACACTCAGCTCTTAACCCCAGTGTGCAGAAAGGGTCAAAACGTGTTTTTCAGCAGAAATAAACATGTTTCTGCAAGTTTGGTCAACACCATGTAAGTTATGGGGCAGTAACAGCACCCTTTTCAAAACGTGTTTTTCAGCCCGAAATAAACGCGTTTTTTCAGACAACTGAATCCCCATGTAACAGCAAGGCTCAGAAGAGCCCACACACTCAGCTCTTAACCCCAGTGTGCAGAAAGGGTCAAAACGTGTTTTTCAGCAGAAATAAACATGTTTCTGCAAGTTTGGTCAACCCCATGTAAGTTATGGGGCATAAACAGCACACTTTTCAAAACGTGTTTTTCAGCCCGAAATAAACGCGTTTTTTCAGACAACTGAATGCCCATGTAACAGCAAGGTTCAGAAGAGCCCACACACTCAGCTCTTAACCCCAGTGTGCAGAAAGGGTCAAAACGTGTTTTTCAGCAGAAATAAACATGTTTCTGCAAGTTTGGTCAACCCCATGTAAGTTATGGGGCAGTAACAGCACCCTTTTCAAAACGTGTTTTTCAGCCCGAAATAAACGCGTTTTTTCAGACAACTGAATCCCCATGTAACAGCAAGGCTCAGAAGAGCCCACACACTCAGCTCTTAACCCCAGTGTGCAGAAAGGGTCAAAACGTGTTTTTCAGCAGAAATAAACATGTTTCTGCAAGTTTGGTCAACCCCATGTAAGTTATGGGGCAGTAACAGCACTCTTTTCAAAACGTGTTTTTCAGCCCGAAATAAACGCGTTTTTCAGACAACTGAATCCCCATGTAACAGCAAGGCTTAGAAGAGCCCACACACTCAGCTCTTAACCCCAGTGTGCAGAGAGGGTCAAAACGTGTTTTTCAGCAGAAATAAACATGTTTCTGCAAGTTTGGTCAACCCCATGTAAGTTATGGGGCAGTAACAGCACCCTTTTCAAAACGTGTTTTTCAGCCCGAAATAAACGCGTTTTTTCAGACAACTGAATCCCCATGTAACAGCAAGTCTCAGAAGAGCCCACACACTCAGCTCTTAACCCCAGTGTGCAGAAAGGGTCAAAACGTGTTTTTCAGCAGAAATAAACATGTTTCTGCAAGTTTGGTCAACACCATGTAAGTTATGGGGCAGTAACAGCACCCTTTTCAAAACGTGTTTTTCAGCCCGAAATAAACGCGTTTTTTCAGACAACTGAATCCCCATGTAACAGCAAGGCTCAGAAGAGCCCACACACTCAGCTCTTAACCCCAGTGTGCAGAAAGGGTCAAAACGTGTTTTTCAGCAGAAATAAACATGTTTCTGCAAGTTTGGTCAACCCCATGTAAGTTATGGGGCAGTAACAGCACCCTTTTCAAAACGTGTTTTTCAGCCCGAAATAAACGCGTTTTTTCAGACAACTGAATCCCCATGTAACAGCAAGTCTCAGAAGAGCCCACACACTCAGCTCTTAACCCCAGTGTGCAGAAAGGGTCAAAACGTGTTTTTCAGCAGAAATAAACATGTTTCTGCAAGTTTGGTCAACCCCATGTAAGTTATGGGGCAGTAACAGCACCCTTTTCAAAACGTGTTTTTCAGCCCGAAATAAACGCGTTTTTTCAGACAACTGAATCCCCATGTAACAGCAAGTCTCAGAAGAGCCCACACACTCAGCTCTTAACCCCAGTGTGCAGAAAGGGTCAAAACGTGTTTTTCAGCAGAAATAAACATGTTTCTGCAAGTTTGGTCAACACCATGTAAGTTATGGGGCAGTAACAGCACCCTTTTCAAAACGTGTTTTTCAGCCCGAAATAAACGCGTTTTTTCAGACAACTGAATCCCCATGTAACAGCAAGGCTCAGAAGAGCCCACACACTCAGCTCTTAACCCCAGTGTGCAGAAAGGGTCAAAACGTGTTTTTCAGCAGAAATAAACATGTTTCTGCAAGTTTGGTCAACCCCATGTAAGTTATGGGGCAGTAACAGCACCCTTTTCAAAACGTGTTTTTCAGCCCGAAATAAACGCGTTTTTTCAGACAACTGAATCCCCATGTAACAGCAAGGCTCAGAAGAGCCCACACACTCAGCTCTTAACCCCAGTGTGCAGAAAGGGTCAAAACGTGTTTTTTCAGCAGAAATAAACATGTTTCTGCAAGTTTGGTCAACCCCATGTAAGTTATGGGGCAGTAACAGCACCCTTTTCAAAACGTGTTTTTCAGCCCGAAATAAACGCGTTTTTTCAGACAACTGAATGCCCATGTAACAGCAAGTCTCAGAAGAGCCCACACACTCAGCTCTTAACCCCAGTGTGCAGAAAGGGTCAAAACGTGTTTTTCAGCAGAAATAAACATGTTTCTGCAAGTTTGGTCAACCCCATGTAAGTTATGGGGCAGTAACAGCACCCTTTTCAAAACGTGTTTTTCAGCCCGAAATAAACGCGTTTTTTCAGACAACTGAATCCCCATGTAACAGCAAGTCTCAGAAGAGCCCACACACTCAGCTCTTAACCCCAGTGTGCAGAAAGGGTCAAAACGTGTTTTTCAGCAGAAATAAACATGTTTCTGCAAGTTTGGTCAACACCATGTAAGTTATGGGGCAGTAACAGCACCCTTTTCAAAACGTGTTTTTCAGCCCGAAATAAACGCGTTTTTTCAGACAACTGAATCCCCATGTAACAGCAAGGCTCAGAAGAGCCCACACACTCAGCTCTTAACCCCAGTGTGCAGAAAGGGTCAAAACGTGTTTTTCAGCAGAAATAAACATGTTTCTGCAAGTTTGGTCAACCCCATGTAAGTTATGGGGCAGTAACAGCACCCTTTTCAAAACGTGTTTTTCAGCCCGAAATAAACGCGTTTTTTCAGACAACTGAATCCCCATGTAACAGCAAGGCTCAGAAGAGCCCACACACTCAGCTCTTAACCCCAGTGTGCAGAAAGGGTCAAAACGTGTTTTTCAGCAGAAATAAACATGTTTCTGCAAGTTTGGTCAACCCCATGTAAGTTATGGGGCAGTAACAGCACCCTTTTCAAAACGTGTTTTTCAGCCCGAAATAAACGCGTTTTTTCAGACAACTGAATCCCCATGTAACAGCAAGTCTCAGAAGAGCCCACACACTCAGCTCTTAACCCCAGTGTGCAGAAAGGGTCAAAACGTGTTTTTCAGCAGAAATAAACATGTTTCTGCAAGTTTGGTCAACCCCATGTAAGTTATGGGGCAGTAACAGCACCCTTTTCAAAACGTGTTTTTCAGCCCGAAATAAACGCGTTTTTTCAGACAACTGAATGACCATGTAACAGCAAGGCTCAGAAGAGCCCACACACTCAGCTCTTAACCCCAGTGTGCAGAAAGGGTCAAAACGTGTTTTTCAGCAGAAATAAACATGTTTCTGCAAGTTTGGTCAACCCCATGTAAGTTATGGGGCAGTAACAGCACCCTTTTCAAAACGTGTTTTTCAGCCCGAAATAAACGCGTTTTTTCAGACAACTGAATCCCCATGTAACAGCAAGTCTCAGAAGAGCCCACACACTCAGCTCTTAACCCCAGTGTGCAGAAAGGGTCAAAACGTGTTTTTCAGCAGAAATAAACATGTTTCTGCAAGTTTGGTCAACACCATGTAAGTTATGGGGCAGTAACAGCACCCTTTTCAAAACGTGTTTTTCAGCCCGAAATAAACGCGTTTTTTCAGACAACTGAATCCCCATGTAACAGCAAGGCTCAGAAGAGCCCACACACTCAGCTCTTAACCCCAGTGTGCAGAAAGGGTCAAAACGTGTTTTTCAGCAGAAATAAACATGTTTCTGCAAGTTTGGTCAACCCCATGTAAGTTATGGGGCATAAACAGCACACTTTTCAAAACGTGTTTTTCAGCCCGAAATAAACGCGTTTTTTCAGACAACTGAATGCCCATGTAACAGCAAGGTTCAGAAGAGCCCACACACTCAGCTCTTAACCCCAGTGTGCAGAAAGGGTCAAAACGTGTTTTTCAGCAGAAATAAACATGTTTCTGCAAGTTTGGTCAACCCCATGTAAGTTATGGGGCAGTAACAGCACCCTTTTCAAAACGTGTTTTTCAGCCCGAAATAAACGCGTTTTTTCAGACAACTGAATCCCCATGTAACAGCAAGGCTCAGAAGAGCCCACACACTCAGCTCTTAACCCCAGTGTGCAGAAAGGGTCAAAACGTGTTTTTCAGCAGAAATAAACATGTTTCTGCAAGTTTGGTCAACCCCATGTAAGTTATGGGGCAGTAACAGCACTCTTTTCAAAACGTGTTTTTCAGCCCGAAATAAACGCGTTTTTCAGACAACTGAATCCCCATGTAACAGCAAGGCTTAGAAGAGCCCACACACTCAGCTCTTAACCCCAGTGTGCAGAGAGGGTCAAAACGTGTTTTTCAGCAGAAATAAACATGTTTCTGCAAGTTTGGTCAACCCCATGTAAGTTATGGGGCAGTAACAGCACCCTTTTCAAAACGTGTTTTTCAGCCCGAAATAAACGCGTTTTTTCAGACAACTGAATCCCCATGTAACAGCAAGTCTCAGAAGAGCCCACACACTCAGCTCTTAACCCCAGTGTGCAGAAAGGGTCAAAACGTGTTTTTCAGCAGAAATAAACATGTTTCTGCAAGTTTGGTCAACACCATGTAAGTTATGGGGCAGTAACAGCACCCTTTTCAAAACGTGTTTTTCAGCCCGAAATAAACGCGTTTTTTCAGACAACTGAATCCCCATGTAACAGCAAGGCTCAGAAGAGCCCACACACTCAGCTCTTAACCCCAGTGTGCAGAAAGGGTCAAAACGTGTTTTTCAGCAGAAATAAACATGTTTCTGCAAGTTTGGTCAACCCCATGTAAGTTATGGGGCAGTAACAGCACCCTTTTCAAAACGTGTTTTTCAGCCCGAAATAAACGCGTTTTTTCAGACAACTGAATCCCCATGTAACAGCAAGTCTCAGAAGAGCCCACACACTCAGCTCTTAACCCCAGTGTGCAGAAAGGGTCAAAACGTGTTTTTCAGCAGAAATAAACATGTTTCTGCAAGTTTGGTCAACCCCATGTAAGTTATGGGGCAGTAACAGCACCCTTTTCAAAACGTGTTTTTCAGCCCGAAATAAACGCGTTTTTTCAGACAACTGAATCCCCATGTAACAGCAAGTCTCAGAAGAGCCCACACACTCAGCTCTTAACCCCAGTGTGCAGAAAGGGTCAAAACGTGTTTTTCAGCAGAAATAAACATGTTTCTGCAAGTTTGGTCAACACCATGTAAGTTATGGGGCAGTAACAGCACCCTTTTCAAAACGTGTTTTTCAGCCCGAAATAAACGCGTTTTTTCAGACAACTGAATCCCCATGTAACAGCAAGGCTCAGAAGAGCCCACACACTCAGCTCTTAACCCCAGTGTGCAGAAAGGGTCAAAACGTGTTTTTCAGCAGAAATAAACATGTTTCTGCAAGTTTGGTCAACCCCATGTAAGTTATGGGGCAGTAACAGCACCCTTTTCAAAACGTGTTTTTCAGCCCGAAATAAACGCGTTTTTTCAGACAACTGAATCCCCATGTAACAGCAAGGCTCAGAAGAGCCCACACACTCAGCTCTTAACCCCAGTGTGCAGAAAGGGTCAAAACGTGTTTTTTCAGCAGAAATAAACATGTTTCTGCAAGTTTGGTCAACCCCATGTAAGTTATGGGGCAGTAACAGCACCCTTTTCAAAACGTGTTTTTCAGCCCGAAATAAACGCGTTTTTTCAGACAACTGAATGCCCATGTAACAGCAAGTCTCAGAAGAGCCCACACACTCAGCTCTTAACCCCAGTGTGCAGAAAGGGTCAAAACGTGTTTTTCAGCAGAAATAAACATGTTTCTGCAAGTTTGGTCAACCCCATGTAAGTTATGGGGCAGTAACAGCACCCTTTTCAAAACGTGTTTTTCAGCCCGAAATAAACGCGTTTTTTCAGACAACTGAATGACCATGTAACAGCAAGGCTCAGAAGAGCCCACACACTCAGCTCTTAACCCCAGTGTGCAGAAAGGGTCAAAACGTGTTTTTCAGCAGAAATAAACATGTTTCTGCAAGTTTGGTCAACCCCATGTAAGTTATGGGGCAGTAACAGCACCCTTTTCAAAACGTGTTTTTCAGCCCGAAATAAACGCGTTTTTTCAGACATCTGAATCCCCATGTAACAGCAAGTCTCAGAAGAGCCCACACACTCAGCTCTTAACCCCAGTGTGCAGAAAGGGTCAAAACGTGTTTTTCAGCAGAAATAAACATGTTTCTGCAAGTTTGGTCAACCCCATGTAAGTTATGGGGCAGTAACAGCACCCTTTTCAAAACGTGTTTTTCAGCCCGAAATAAACGCGTTTTTTCAGACAACTGAATGCCCATGTAACAGCAAGTCTCAGAAGAGCCCACACACTCAGCTCTTAACCCCAGTGTGCAGAAAGGGTCAAAACGTGTTTTTCAGCAGAAATAAACATGTTTCTGCAAGTTTGGTCAACCCCATGTAAGTTATGGGGCAGTAACAGCACCCTTTTCAAAACGTGTTTTTCAGCATGAAATAAACGCGTTTTTTCAGACAACTGAATCCCCATGTAACAGCAAGTCTCAGAAGAGCCCACACACTCAGCTCTTAACCCCAGTGTGCAGAAAGGGTCAAAACGTGTTTTTCAGCAGAAATAAACATGTTTCTGCAAGTTTGGTCAACCCCATGTAAGTTATGGGGCAGTAACAGCACCCTTTTCAAAACGTGTTTTTCAGCCCGAAATAAACGCGTTTTTTCAGACAACTGAATGACCATGTAACAGCAAGGCTCAGAAGAGCCCACACACTCAGCTCTTAACCCCAGTGTGCAGAAAGGGTCAAAACGTGTTTTTCAGCAGAAATAAACATGTTTCTGCAAGTTTGGTCAACCCCATGTAAGTTATGGGGCAGTAACAGCACCCTTTTCAAAACGTGTTTTTCAGCCCGAAATAAACGCGTTTTTTCAGACAACTGAATCCCCATGTAACAGCAAGTCTCAGAAGAGCCCACACACTCAGCTCTTAACCCCAGTGTGCAGAAAGGGTCAAAACGTGTTTTTCAGCAGAAATAAACATGTTTCTGCAAGTTTGGTCAACCCCATGTAAGTTATGGGGCAGTAACAGCACCCTTTTCAAAACGTGTTTTTCAGCCCGAAATAAACGCGTTTTTTTCAGACAACTGAATGCCCATGTAACAGCAAGTCTCAGAAGAGCCCACACACTCAGCTCTTAACCCCAGTGTGCAGAAAGGGTCAAAACGTGTTTTTCAGCAGAAATAAACATGTTTCTGCAAGTTTGGTCAACCCCATGTAAGTTATGGGGCAGTAACAGCACCCTTTTCAAAACGTGTTTTTCAGCCCGAAATAAACGCGTTTTTTCAGACAACTGAATCCCCATGTAACAGCAAGTCTCAGAAGAGCCCACACACTCAGCTCTTAACCCCAGTGTGCAGAAAGGGTCAAAACGTGTTTTTCAGCAGAAATAAACATGTTTCTGCAAGTTTGGTCAACCCCATGTAAGTTATGGGGCAGTAACAGCACCCTTTTCAAAACGTGTTTTTCAGCCCGAAATAAACGCGTTTTTTCAGACAACTGAATGCCCATGTAACTGCAAGTCTCAGAAGAGCCCACACACTCAGCTCTTAACCCCAGTGTGCAGAAAGGGTCAAAACGTGTTTTTCAGCAGAAATAAACATGTTTCTGCAAGTTTGGTCAACCCCATGTAAGTTATGGGGCAGTAACAGCACCCTTTTCAAAACGTGTTTTTCAGCCCGAAATAAACGCGTTTTTTCAGACAACTGAATCCCCATGTAACAGCAAGGCTCAGAAGAGCCCACACACTCAGCTCTTAACCCCAGTGTGCAGAAAGGGTCAAAACGTGTTTTTCAGCAGAAATAAACATGTTTCTGCAAGTTTGGTCAACCCCATGTAAGTTATGGGGCAGTAACAGCACCCTTTTCAAAACGTGTTTTTCAGCCCGAAATAAACGCGTTTTTTCAGACAACTGAATGCCCATGTAACAGCAAGTCTCAGAAGAGCCCACACACTCAGCTCTTAACCCCAGTGTGCAGAAAGGGTCAAAACGTGTTTTTCAGCAGAAATAAACATGTTTCTGCAAGTTTGGTCAACACCATGTAAGTTATGGGGCAGTAACAGCACCCTTTTCAAAACGTGTTTTTCAGCCCGAAATAAACGCGTTTTTTCAGACAACTGAATCCCCATGTAACAGCAAGGCTCAGAAGAGCCCACACACTCAGCTCTTAACCCCAGTGTGCAGAAAGGGTCAAAACGTGTTTTTCAGCAGAAATAAACATGTTTCTGCAAGTTTGGTCAACCCCATGTAAGTTATGGGGCAGTAACAGCACCCTTTTCAAAACGTGTTTTTCAGCCCGAAATAAACGCGTTTTTTCAGACAACTGAATGCCCATGTAACAGCAAGTCTCAGAAGAGCCCACACACTCAGCTCTTAACCCCAGTGTGCAGAAAGGGTCAAAACGTGTTTTTCAGCAGAAATAAACATGTTTCTGCAAGTTTGGTCAACCCCATGTAAGTTATGGGGCAGTAACAGCACCCTTTTCAAAACGTGTTTTTCAGCCCGAAATAAACGCGTTTTTTCAGACAACTGAATCCCCATGTAACAGCAAGTCTCAGAAGAGCCCACACACTCAGCTCTTAACCCCAGTGTGCAGAAAGGGTCAAAACGTGTTTTTCAGCAGAAATAAACATGTTTCTGCAAGTTTGGTCAACCCCATGTAAGTTATGGGGCAGTAACAGCACCCTTTTCAAAACGTGTTTTTCAGCCCGAAATAAACGCGTTTTTTCAGACAACTGAATGCCCATGTAACTGCAAGTCTCAGAAGAGCCCACACACTCAGCTCTTAACCCCAGTGTGCAGAAAGGGTCAAAACGTGTTTTTCAGCAGAAATAAACATGTTTCTGCAAGTTTGGTCAACCCCATGTAAGTTATGGGGCAGTAACAGCACCCTTTTCAAAACGTGTTTTTCAGCCCGAAATAAACGCGTTTTTTCAGACAACTGAATGACCATGTAACAGCAAGGCTCAGAAGAGCCCACACACTCAGCTCTTAACCCCAGTGTGCAGAAAGGGTCAAAACGTGTTTTTCAGCAGAAATAAACATGTTTCTGCAAGTTTGGTCAACCCCATGTAAGTTATGGGGCAGTAACAGCACCCTTTTCAAAACGTGTTTTTCAGCCCGAAATAAACGCGTTTTTTCAGACAACTGAATCCCCATGTAACAGCAAGTCTCAGAAGAGCCCACACACTCAGCTCTTAACCCCAGTGTGCAGAAAGGGTCAAAACGTGTTTTTCAGCAGAAATAAACATGTTTCTGCAAGTTTGGTCAACACCATGTAAGTTATGGGGCAGTAACAGCACCCTTTTCAAAACGTGTTTTTCAGCCCGAAATAAACGCGTTTTTTCAGACAACTGAATCCCCATGTAACAGCAAGGCTCAGAAGAGCCCACACACTCAGCTCTTAACCCCAGTGTGCAGAAAGGGTCAAAACGTGTTTTTCAGCAGAAATAAACATGTTTCTGCAAGTTTGGTCAACCCCATGTAAGTTATGGGGCAGTAACAGCACACTTTTCAAAACGTGTTTTTCAGCCCGAAATAAACGCGTTTTTTCAGACAACTGAATGCCCATGTAACAGCAAGGCTCAGAAGAGCCCACACACTCAGCTCTTAACCCCAGTGTGCAGAAAGGGTCAAAACGTGTTTTTCAGCAGAAATAAACATGTTTCTGCAAGTTTGGTCAACCCCATGTAAGTTATGGGGCAGTAACAGCACCCTTTTCAAAACGTGTTTTTCAGCCCGAAATAAACGCGTTTTTTCAGACAACTGAATCCCCATGTAACAGCAAGTCTCAGAAGAGCCCACACACTCAGCTCTTAACCCCAGTGTGCAGAAAGGGTCAAAACGTGTTTTTCAGCAGAAATAAACATGTTTCTGCAAGTTTGGTCAACACCATGTAAGTTATGGGGCAGTAACAGCACCCTTTTCAAAACGTGTTTTTCAGCCCGAAATAAACGCGTTTTTTCAGACAACTGAATCCCCATGTAACAGCAAGGCTCAGAAGAGCCCACACACTCAGCTCTTAACCCCAGTGTGCAGAAAGGGTCAAAACGTGTTTTTCAGCAGAAATAAACATGTTTCTGCAAGTTTGGTCAACCCCATGTAAGTTATGGGGCAGTAACAGCACCCTTTTCAAAACGTGTTTTTCAGCCCGAAATAAACGCGTTTTTTCAGACAACTGAATGCCCATGTAACAGCAAGTCTCAGAAGAGCCCACACACTCAGCTCTTAACCCCAGTGTGCAGAAAGGGTCAAAACGTGTTTTTCAGCAGAAATAAACATGTTTCTGCAAGTTTGGTCAACCCCATGTAAGTTATGGGGCAGTAACAGCACCCTTTTCAAAACGTGTTTTTCAGCCCGAAATAAACGCGTTTTTTCAGACAACTGAATGACCATGTAACAGCAAGGCTCAGAAGAGCCCACACACTCAGCTCTTAACCCCAGTGTGCAGAAAGGGTCAAAACGTGTTTTTCAGCAGAAATAAACATGTTTCTGCAAGTTTGGTCAACCCCATGTAAGTTATGGGGCAGTAACAGCACCCTTTTCAAAACGTGTTTTTCAGCCCGAAATAAACGCGTTTTTTCAGACAACTGAATCCCCATGTAACAGCAAGTCTCAGAAGAGCCCACACACTCAGCTCTTAACCCCAGTGTGCAGAAAGGGTCAAAACGTGTTTTTCAGCAGAAATAAACATGTTTCTGCAAGTTTGGTCAACCCCATGTAAGTTATGGGGCAGTAACAGCACCCTTTTCAAAACGTGTTTTTCAGCCCGAAATAAACGCGTTTTTTCAGACAACTGAATCCCCATGTAACAGCAAGGCTCAGAAGAGCCCACACACTCAGCTCTTAACCCCAGTGTGCAGAAAGGGTCAAAACGTGTTTTTCAGCAGAAATAAACATGTTTCTGCAAGTTTGGTCAACCCCATGTAAGTTATGGGGCATAAACAGCACACTTTTCAAAACGTGTTTTTCAGCCCGAAATAAACGCGTTTTTTCAGACAACTGAATGCCCATGTAACAGCAAGGCTCAGAAGAGCCCACACACTCAGCTCTTAACCCCAGTGTGCAGAAAGGGTCAAAACGTGTTTTTCAGCAGAAATAAACATGTTTCTGCAAGTTTGGTCAACCCCATGTAAGTTATGGGGCAGTAACAGCACCCTTTTCAAAACGTGTTTTTCAGCCCGAAATAAACGCGTTTTTTCAGACAACTGAATGACCATGTAACAGCAAGGCTCAGAAGAGCCCACACACTCAGCTCTTAACCCCAGTGTGCAGAAAGGGTCAAAACGTGTTTTTCAGCAGAAATAAACATGTTTCTGCAAGTTTGGTCAACCCCATGTAAGTTATGGGGCAGTAACAGCACCCTTTTCAAAACGTGTTTTTCAGCCCGAAATAAACGCGTTTTTTCAGACAACTGAATCCCCATGTAACAGCAAGTCTCAGAAGAGCCCACACACTCAGCTCTTAACCCCAGTGTGCAGAAAGGGTCAAAACGTGTTTTTCAGCAGAAATAAACATGTTTCTGCAAGTTTGGTCAACCCCATGTAAGTTATGGGGCAGTAACAGCACCCTTTTCAAAACGTGTTTTTCAGCCCGAAATAAACGCGTTTTTTCAGACAACTGAATCCCCATGTAACAGCAAGGCTCAGAAGAGCCCACACACTCAGCTCTTAACCCCAGTGTGCAGAAAGGGTCAAAACGTGTTTTTCAGCAGAAATAAACATGTTTCTGCAAGTTTGGTCAACCCCATGTAAGTTATGGGGCATAAACAGCACACTTTTCAAAACGTGTTTTTCAGCCCGAAATAAACGCGTTTTTTCAGACAACTGAATGCCCATGTAACAGCAAGGCTCAGAAGAGCCCACACACTCAGCTCTTAACCCCAGTGTGCAGAAAGGGTCAAAACGTGTTTTTCAGCAGAAATAAACATGTTTCTGCAAGTTTGGTCAACCCCATGTAAGTTATGGGGCAGTAACAGCACCCTTTTCAAAACGTGTTTTTCAGCATGAAATAAACGCGTTTTTTCAGACAACTGAATCCCCATGTAACAGCAAGTCTCAGAAGAGCCCACACACTCAGCTCTTAACCCCAGTGTGCAGAAAGGGTCAAAACGTGTTTTTCAGCAGAAATAAACATGTTTCTGCAAGTTTGGTCAACACCATGTAAGTTATGGGGCAGTAACAGCACCCTTTTCAAAACGTGTTTTTCAGCCCGAAATAAACGCGTTTTTTCAGACAACTGAATCCCCATGTAACAGCAAGGCTCAGAAGAGCCCACACACTCAGCTCTTAACCCCAGTGTGCAGAAAGGGTCAAAACGTGTTTTTCAGCAGAAATAAACATGTTTCTGCAAGTTTGGTCAACCCCATGTAAGTTATGGGGCAGTAACAGCACCCTTTTCAAAACGTGTTTTTCAGCCCGAAATAAACGCGTTTTTTCAGACAACTGAATCCCCATGTAACAGCAAGTCTCAGAAGAGCCCACACACTCAGCTCTTAACCCCAGTGTGCAGAAAGGGTCAAAACGTGTTTTTCAGCAGAAATAAACATGTTTCTGCAAGTTTGGTCAACCCCATGTAAGTTATGGGGCAGTAACAGCACCCTTTTCAAAACGTGTTTTTCAGCCCGAAATAAACGCGTTTTTTCAGACAACTGAATCCCCATGTAACAGCAAGTCTCAGAAGAGCCCACACACTCAGCTCTTAACCCCAGTGTGCAGAAAGGGTCAAAACGTGTTTTTCAGCAGAAATAAACATGTTTCTGCAAGTTTGGTCAACACCATGTAAGTTATGGGGCAGTAACAGCACCCTTTTCAAAACGTGTTTTTCAGCCCGAAATAAACGCGTTTTTTCAGACAACTGAATCCCCATGTAACAGCAAGGCTCAGAAGAGCCCACACACTCAGCTCTTAACCCCAGTGTGCAGAAAGGGTCAAAACGTGTTTTTCAGCAGAAATAAACATGTTTCTGCAAGTTTGGTCAACCCCATGTAAGTTATGGGGCAGTAACAGCACCCTTTTCAAAACGTGTTTTTCAGCCCGAAATAAACGCGTTTTTTCAGACAACTGAATCCCCATGTAACAGCAAGGCTCAGAAGAGCCCACACACTCAGCTCTTAACCCCAGTGTGCAGAAAGGGTCAAAACGTGTTTTTTCAGCAGAAATAAACATGTTTCTGCAAGTTTGGTCAACCCCATGTAAGTTATGGGGCAGTAACAGCACCCTTTTCAAAACGTGTTTTTCAGCCCGAAATAAACGCGTTTTTTCAGACAACTGAATGCCCATGTAACAGCAAGTCTCAGAAGAGCCCACACACTCAGCTCTTAACCCCAGTGTGCAGAAAGGGTCAAAACGTGTTTTTCAGCAGAAATAAACATGTTTCTGCAAGTTTGGTCAACCCCATGTAAGTTATGGGGCAGTAACAGCACCCTTTTCAAAACGTGTTTTTCAGCCCGAAATAAACGCGTTTTTTCAGACAACTGAAT